>NW_027131233.1:0-220181 GCF_026122565.2 Emydura macquarii macquarii | reverse complement strand
TCTGAGGGAAATTTCCAGATAGGAGGTGGTAGAATCTTCCTCCTCCAGCCTGCACCCTAGGTTTGTAATACAGGAAAGGGGGTTTCCGGGGAGAAATCTGACCCTACATAACTATTATTACTCTAATTTATTGTATTGCAGTGAGATTACAGCATCATTGGTACCACGCAGCAGCCCTCAAGGGAGCCCTGTGGCTCCTCTGAGCTGTAAGCACAGCACTGACAGCCTGGATTGCAGGAATAGAGCCTGAGGCAGGGTTTGCGCTCCTGTCTGGTTTGATGGCATCACCGAGCATCCCCTGTGATTGGCCATCCTGCAGTTTGCCATTGGACATGATGGGGTTAAAGCTGGAACACTCTGAACCAATCAGCTGAGGGTCCCTGGTGACCAAGTGGCCCCCAAGGAAATGGGCAAACATGCTTCATAAGGACAGTTGCAGCCTGTCTGAGCAGACACTGCCTGCTGCCCCTGCAAGCTCTCCGCTGACTCCTTCTCCGTTAGGGTGCAGATCTCTGTTGGTAGCTGCTTCCCTTCTCACAGGCATTGGGTACGTTGGCAGGTTTCTCTGTCTTTAAAAGGAAAGGGTAAAGGCTGCCAGCTGTTGAGATGGACAGATGTTCTGTGCAGCGGCAGCTGACTCTGCTGGGCTGTGAGTGTGACTCAGTGACAGGGGCTGGAGAGCAGGCAGCTCTAGGTAGCTGGGGAACTCTTCACTCCATGTGCCTGTGGTCTATGGGGGATCATTCCAGGTACACAGAAACACCAGATTCAAAGGGAGCTGGGAGTGAGAAAATCTTGATGCTCTGAGTCAGGATTTCTCAATGGGTCCCATTTCCAGAGGTGCTCTGGGCTGGAGAGGACCCCGTGGAATATCAGTGAGTTAATTTACTCCTGGAATTTGAATTGGCAAATCCCTGGCTCGTTTGTGAATGCAGGAATTCAGAGCTGTGTTGCTTTGTGGTAACTGGTCAGATGAGGCACATGGAACAGTTCTGTTTTCTTAGTCAATGAGAGCTCCAGCATTTCTGCCCTGTAGAAAACTCTCACTCCTCTTTTGTCTCCAGATGCCAGCCTCGTCCCTTTCCCTCTCCCACCTTCAGACTGGGCCCTGGGCTGCAGCACACTCTGGGTGAACCGGGCTTGCCCATCAGGTCTGACTGTGTTCAGCACCTGTGCTTCTTCCTTTTTGGAATCTGTGACCTGTGGTGAGAAGTGTGACCAGCCAGCCTTCCTGTACCAAAGTATTCTTTAATCTGAACAGTAAAAATGAAGCATCACCTGAGAGAATAAAAGTGTTTTAAAACAACAGTCTGTACCTGTCCCTTACCTCAAGCACCCCCACTCTGATGGGGACCCAGGCAGGCTGAGTGTTTTCTCACTTCCCCAGCTGTGTCTGTGTTTTTCAGTCTGAAATGGGGTCTTCACATCGTGAAGCTCAGGGGTTGTCTCTTAACCTCCCTGACATGTTTACTGAGAGATGGCTTTTCTTGTTTCCGTTGCTGCTTATTTTTCAGCTGCCTGCTATTAAACTAGGATTATCCATAGTGGTAGAATCCTGATATTTAACCCAATATAGCCATACAATCAACAGCCCAAGAATTGGGTTTAACATACACATTCATAATTATGGCAGCTCAGCTCCATGTCTGTCACAATACCGTTCCAGGGAGGCATGTATTTTATGAATATAAAATATAGACAGTCAGAAAGAGAGAGAGCAATAGATGAGTTTCATGTGTGAAATGAAGTTTGATTTCCATGAATACTCCAGCTTTTCACTTTAAACCTACTTCCTGCAAACCCTCATCATTGCTGAGAAAGAAAAGCTGGGTTTCAATGTAGTAGAGCAGTGTTTTTCCACTGGTTGTCCACGGACCCCTGCGGGTCTGCAGACTAGGTGTAAGATTTCCAAAGGTATTTGCACCTGCATTTGACATTTTGTAGTGGTCTGGAAATCAAAAAAGATTGCAAACCACTGTACTAGGGAGTTATAGACCAGGAAATAAACATTGTATATGCTGATCCCAAAGCCTGCAAAACTCCAGCTAAAGGCTGCTGATTGACATCATAGAACCTGAGGAGAACCAGTCAGCTACTAACTCAAGGTTAGTGAATCTACTAGCTGCAAAAGATTCCATAGACTTTTGTTTGCTGATAGGCAATGAAATGAGGGCCGACAGGCTGCAATCTTTTCAGGTTCTGAAGAAATCCAGATGACACATGTTATGTTGTAGGTCCCCCTCTAACCTGAGAAATCATCCCTGAAAGAAGATCCGAGGGGAAAGAATGGGTTCACATCTGTGTGCTAAAGCATGGTTCTATAAATGTTATGCCAAAACGTTTCATTGTAATACAATTACTACAAACGAAACTTTCTTTACCTGCATGTCTATCAAAAGCTAGGAGCACAGGTGTTGGAGCAGGAGTAACTTTACTACTTAATGGCTTTTGCTTTGGAAGGTATTTCAGAGGTATTCCAAATCCTGTTTGAAAAGGTTTGTGCTATTAACTCTTCTTTAACTGAGAAGTTGTATCACATTGTCTCCTGGTAACTGACCAGAAGTTGTCTGTAATGCTTACATTTCAGAGAGATTCCAAATTCTGTTTGCAATGGGTTTGTGCTATTAACTCTTCATTCAGTGAGCAGTTGTATGATTATGTCTCCTGGTAACTGACCAGAAGCTGTTTGTAACACTGACATTCACAATCATACACACAACAATTCTGCTACTATTGTGCAAAATGTTTCAAAAAGTCATGAAACAGAACTGCTGTGTTTCAGCAAAGAGCAGAGATGAGGTGCAGTCAAGGGGATCATATAGTGGTTGTATGTAACTTACACCCATCACCGGTTACAAGAGCATGTCTGAAGTAATTAGCACTCTCAACTGGATATTAGTGCAAAACCAGCTGTAGTAGGGTGTTGCAGTGTCTGCCCTGCTTCTCCTTCTGCTGCATTCACAAAGTCAGTGGGAGACCCTCAGTTCAGGAACCACTGATGCAGTTTTATTTACAGGTTGTGCTCCCACCACCTTTTCACCGTACCAAGCTTTCCTTCTAGCATCTGCACCCAGGAGGAAGGTGCTATCACTCTACTTCCACCTCCCTCCACTGGCTTCCCTCCTCTTAGCATTTTATGCAGCCCCCAGGCTGACTGGGCGGGCAGCTGTCTCTGGTTTTCTAACTAGGCACAGGTTTCTCTCCAATCATCTCCAATTTACCTGCCTAAACTGGAGCTGGCATGACAGAGGGAAAACTAAGCAGTTCTTGCTCAGCACCCTGTGACCCTGGTGTTTGTGATATTCATCATTTGGGCCACCAATCTCTTCCTCCCAGCTGAAGTAACTCACTGTGTTAGCTTGGAACTTGCATCAACAGAATCCTTGCATGAGGAGAGGATGCGGGTCCTGTGAGGATAAAGAGAAGCTTTTAGGATGAACGACCTGTCTGGATCCAGTTAACACTGTCCAGGAAAAGTATTCATCTTCCCTTGGAGGGATTCTTGGGGGGTCACAGTGTATCACTGAAAGTATTTGTTACGTGAAAGTTAATAGAACCCGATTCTGATTGAGTTTACACATGTAAATCTGAAGTGATGATGCTGCAGTCAAGGTTCCTCAGTTCAGAATCTGGCCCTAAATTTTTTCCTGTGTATTACAGAGGGGCAGTTGCATAATTTGGGCTTTTGGGAGTGGAGAAAAATTTTTAAAAATGACAAGGTAATAAATAAGTGTATAAATAGCATCAGTGCAGGACAGATAAATACAATGATCATTTTCATCATGTGCTCACAAGGTCGCAACTCTAAGATCACACAGTGCTGAAGTAGGCTGTGGAATTCACAGCCACAAGATATCAATGGTAGGATTCAAAGACAGATGGGAGCTTTATATGGGGAACCAGAAAATCCAATTACAATAATAAGAGTTTTTTAAAATGGCTTGAGAGGGCTATAAACCTTCTTGATTTACACCATAAAATATGCCTAATTCGTGCGTGTCAGAAGGAATCTTTTCCTGGGAGCAGGTGATCTGTCAACTGTCTATTGCAGAGCTTCTTCTACCTTCCCCTGAAGCTTCTGGTACTGGTCACTGGAACCCTGGCTAGACGCACCAGGGAGCTGATCCAATCTGGCAATCCCTATCTTCCTATCGGTGGTGTACGTAGGAACACAAGAATGGACATATTGGGTCAGACCAATGGTCCATGTACCCCAGCATTCTATCTTCCAACAGTGGCCAATACCAGGTGCTTCAGAGGGAATGAACAGAAAAGGTAATAATCAAGTGTAAATCAAAGACTCTGTTTTTACTGATCTTTCTTGAGCTACTACAAGTTTCCAGACTTGCACTGAGAGCAGAATAATGTCTTGTTCAATAACATCTAGTCTTCTATTATTTTTTCTTTCAGGAAGTAAAGTTCAAAACGCCTCGGAGCTGCCCAGTGCATTATGTCAGCTGTCAACGATACCAAATTCCAACATGCAGTGTTCATTCTCACCGGAATACCTGGGCAGGAAGACATCCATGTCTGGATTTCTATCCCCTTCTGCTTAATATATGTTACGTCAATATTAGGAAATTCATTCATTCTGTTCATTATAAAAACAGATCCATCTCTCCATGAGCCCATGTACATTTTCCTTTCCATGTTGGCCATCACAGACATTGGCTTATCATTATCTACCCTGCTAACGACACTAGGCATATTCTGGTTTAACTCTAGGGAGATCAGCCATGATGCCTGTTTTGCCCAGCTCTTCTTCATCCACGCACTTACATTCATTGAATCTTCCGTGCTCTTGTCGATGGCCTTTGACCGCTTTGTTGCTATCTGTAACCCTCTGAGATATGCTTCCATCTTAACAAGGCCCAGAATAGCCAAAATGGGACTGGTGTCTCTGCTAAGGGGAGTGGTCCTAATATTCCCATTCCCCATGCTCCTGAAACAGTACACATACTGTCATGCCAACATCCTCTCCCATTCCTACTGCCTGCACCAGGAGGTCATGAAGATGGCTTGTTCGGATATCAGAGTCAACTTCATCTATGGTTTCTTTGTAACAATGTCTTCAGTGGGGTTGGACTTTCTGCTCATCCTCCTATCCTATGGGATGATTCTAAAAACAGTTCTGAGCATCGCATCCCACGCGGAGCGCCTGAAAGCCCTGAATACCTGCATCTCCCACATCTGCGTTGTTCTGCTCTTCTACATGCCAGAGATTGCCTTGACTGTGATATACAGATTCATGAAGAGCTCTTCTCCTTTGTTGCAGACTGTCATGGGTTATGTCTATTTGCTAGTACCGCCCCTGATGAACCCAATCGTCTATAGCGTGAAAACCAAACACATTCGTGCGAGGGTAATCAGGGTGTTCATCAAGTGAAGAGTCAGTTCATCACCCAGGTCCAGAGAATCAGAAGAGAATCCAGCCAGTGCAACTGGCAGGTTGGTCCTGTGGTTTGGGCTCTGCTCTGCCACTCAAGGTCCCAGGTCACACAAGGAGTTTGTGCCAGAGATTGGAATAAAATGTGGGTTCTCTTAATCCTGGTCTCCTGCCTTATTCATCCAGTTCTTTTGTTGTATCTTCCTGATCTCCTAAACAACAGCAGGTGGTGGCAGGGATTTTCATACATTAATTATGCATAGTTTAAATAAAATGCAAAGAGATCAGGCTCACTCAGGGGTCATGGGTTCTTGGTTTAGAGCAGAATTGTTTATTATATTTCAATCTTTACCAGGGCCAAGAATGTGCCTGGGGATGTGACGTCCACAAAGGAGGACATGATCCCTGGGCACTGTGACAGGGTCTGACTAGATGTGTACTGGAGAGTGCTACTATTTGAGTTCCAGGCGGGGGGGGGGGGCACAAGCTCTCCCGCGGCTAAAGGCCCCTCCCCCATCATAAGGGGTGGAGCCACTGGGCCCAGGACTCAACTGATTTTGTGGGACAACTAATGAAAAAACAGGAAGGGGCGTGAGGATCACAGGTTTAAACGAAGGGAACCAGAAAGGGACACCGAGCA
Source organism: Emydura macquarii macquarii (assembly GCF_026122565.2). Taxonomy (NCBI): domain Eukaryota; kingdom Metazoa; phylum Chordata; order Testudines; family Chelidae; genus Emydura; species Emydura macquarii. Next base: position 214,155 of record NW_027131233.1, on the reverse strand, counting down.
GATGTGGAAGAACCCAAACTCAGGGGTCCTTACTTACAAGTTCTCTTGCTCAGCGGATCGTCCTGAAATAGCCAAACAACAGATTTAGCAAAGTCAAAGTGTATTCTTTACGTAAAGAAGGTGATCCCTTCAAATATAAGGAATAATGACTACTTACAAAAAACTGACCGTATTTATAGGGTGGTATAAACAAGTTTTTACACGTCACAGTTTCCATGGTCATACATACTAAGAAAAACTACTATCTAGTAATTTTTCTAGCTGAGTATATTCAACTCTCCTTATCTAAATTACAAGATCTTTCTCTGCATTCCATCTCTGCTGGCGTCTAGGCCTCTTGACTATTTTGTTAACCCTTAACATTCTAAGATTTAAACTTCTGCTAGAAAGGCACTTTGCATCTCAGGCTTTTACAGCCATTACTAAAAATCAGTTCTCAGCAGAAACAGAGACCCCATCTTCTTTTTCCTTCACACAGAGAACCCCGAGGAGTGCCCACTGCTCCCAGAAGGTGTCTAGGGATCCAGCAGACGCTGACCAGAGGAACTCTGCCCAGATGTGTGGACAGATGGAGGAACAGAAATAGGGCTCACAGTTGTAAAGCACTCCACCAGAAGCCATCACGGTCACTATATGGTGATCTGAAAATGGGGCTGGCCGGACGCTGGAGGAGTGGGTCCGTGAAAGATGGTAACACGAGAAGTAGATGCGTCCAACCGTGAGTGATGCAACCGATCTTCCCCCACCCGGACAAAATGAAGGTAGTGATGTTGTACGGGTGTTGGTTGTGCCAGACGTCCATAAGGGAGTGATGGTCGATAATCTCCCGGAGGACGTCCGTGGCGGCTGGGCACTGCTCGGTTCCTGTGCGGTCCCGTTCTACGAGGGTGGTGTTAAAGTCCTCACCCAGGACCAGGCATTCGTGCCAAGGAAGGCGGATGCCTGCTGAAAGAAACAAACCCACTCTGGGCCCAAATTCGGGGCATAGACATTAATCAAGTTCAATGCTAGCCCCTCCATACAGACCCGGAGGTGTAGCAGGTGACCAAGCATGACCTTGGCAACCCCCAGCACCTCGGGCTGCAGGCTGGGTGAGAACAGGGTGGCCACTCCCACCAAATGGGTGGAGAGGTGTCTAAAAAACAACGCATCTCCCCCCTCCAGCCTCCAGCTGACCTCGGCAGCTGGATCCATATGGGTCTCCTGCAGGAAAACCACAGAGTACCCTCCTTTCCGAAGGAAGGACAGCACCTGGCATCTGTGGAGACCCATCCTACAGCCCTGGGCATTTAGTGTGGCAAAGATGGTTGGGGCCATAAGGGGTGCTGGGGAGGATCCTCATGGGCACTAGTGCTAGCGGCCCCCATCAGGTCCCGCAGCAATCTCCAAAGGTCATCAGGGAGTCATGGAAGCCGCAGGCCCGCTGGAAGGCCACGGCATCCTGCCTTCCGGTCCTTTTACCCTGCCTCAGTACAGCCCTCATGGTCCGGAGCAGGAGGTGGAAGTCCCCCCTGCACTGCAGGGCGAGCTGCACCCTGTCCGTTGTGCATTGGGAGTCAGCCATGAAAGCGTGCAGCTCGTCCCGCAGCGCAAAGGGGTCCGAGGTCAAGGAATCCCGGCCGTCCTCAGGCCAGGTCCGCATGGAGGCCCCGCAGCCAGCCAAGACTGATCCCTGACGCGGAGCCCATGTTGTGGGCTCCGTGCTGCCCGGCTCTATCCCTGGCATATGGGATGGTGGCAGAGAGAAAACAGGAGCCCCAGCTGGAAGGCGGAACACACCCCCAAGGGGTTGGTGGATGGAAGGGAAAATGACACAACCCCAGGGGCAGCAGAAATATGGGGGATAGACAGGGAAGGGACTGGGGTTGTAATAAGGGCAGGAGCAGGGTCACAGATGGTGGCAGGAACAGAGTCAGGGGCGGGAATGGGACCAGGGGCCCTGGTGACTGAGCCACCAGGGAGCGGCTCCACTTGACCCGGCACAGAGGTCAGGGGCCTGGGTTCGGGGTGGGGGCCCTCGTCTATGCTAGGCCCGGGCATCATGATAGACTCAGATCCCAGGGCCACAGCTGCGGGCAGGGGGAGACATGGGTAAGAGTCATTAGGAAGGGGTGCTGGGGCTGTCCTGCCTGGAATGGGAACCCAGGGCCCAGCTGCTTGGCACTGGGTGTCGCCTCAAGAAACTCGGCAGCCGCAGGTGGAAGGGTCCGGGGCTGACCCGGTGGCGAGGGTGGGAACAGTGGTCTGGGGGACAGGGGAGGAGGAGGGGATGGCATGAGGAGATCGCCACCCAGATCAAGGCATGATGGCAGGGTCAGACCAAGGGCCTCGATCTCCTCGAAGATGGAGTCAAAGTCCCCCTCCACCACCACAGGGGCCACCCCACCAGAAGAAGAGTCGGCAATTGTCTTGGCGCCGACAGGGAGTGCAGATGACAAAGTAGTGGAGGCGGCTTCCTCTGAGACCTCCCCAGGGAGGGAATCTAAAAGGGCCTCCAGGAGGGGGGTTGTGCTGCCTCTCTTTACTGCTGCGACTTCCTCCTCAATCAGCATCTTCCGCCAGACCTCATCAGTGGGCCCGATAGAAGCCTCGTCAGTGGCAACCCCTCACAGAGACTTTCGGGTGGCTTCCTCCACATCCAAGGTGGAGGGCTAGTCAGCAGGGGCTGGGCCAGGTGGCAAGGGCAATGGCATCGTTTGTCGAGAGGACAGGGGTGGGATGCCAAGGGGACAGGAACCCTCCCCTTGGGGTAAGCTCTCTCCCAAATTCGGTGCCAACCCGGCTGTCCTCTCTTCCAGGTGCTCAGTCCCAGAATTCTCTGTGGTGGCAACAGGCCCTTCCACCCGTCTGGGAGTGATGAGGGGGCTTCTCCCGCATCCCGGGCAGTGGTGGAGACAGGTACAGGAGGAGGAGAAGGGGCAGTCATGGGGGTTGGGCACTCAGGTCACTGGTGGTGACATAGCTGGCGCACATTGGGACCTCAGGGGGCCCAGGTCCTTCTCCGTACCGGGTCACAGGGCAGTCCCTCCAGATGTGCCCCGTCGCCCAGCAGAGGAAGCACTGGGACTCATCTTAGGAACAGTGAGTCCGATACTGGGCCCCTGGATGGGGCACCAGGAAGGACCCCTCAAGAGCCTCCCCATCAGGCGCTGCCACCGACAGCAGCTGGATCTGGACCTGCCAGCGGAAGGACAAAATGTGATGGAGGGTGGGTTCTTGCAACCCAGCTGGAGAGGGCTGATAATAGAGATAGGTTTCCCCAGGGTGCAGAGGAAGGGGAGCAGTGCAGTGTTAGGGATGAAGGGTAGGACGGAGGTAAGGAGCACCCATACGCCCAGGTCCTCCAGGGGCTCTAGTGGGATATAGATGCCACCCACCGCCAGGCCCTTCTCTACCGCCTCCTGGGCGGTGGCCTCTGATGCCAAAAAGAAGATGACCTTGCTGTACATCTTGAAGGCTGCCGCGATGGCTGAGGGACCCACCATCGGTGCCAATGCCTGCACGTAGGTCTCTACATGGGTGAAGACAGCCACCAGGAGGCAATGGATGCATGGTCAGGGTGGGGAAGGGGCCATGGCCACTAGAGATGTAACTTGAGGAGGCAGCGGGAGCAGATGATGGGGCAGGGGCTGGAGGGGTGGTAGCTACCTGGGCATACGCTGTGGGAGTCGAAGCAGAAGCACCCCCAGAGCTGGTAGAAAGGACAGCAGGGGAAGAGGGGACTGTGGACACTGGTGGGGCCACAGCGCTGACAGTGGTCCCCACCCCAGGTGGCTTTGCCTTCTTGGCAAAGGTCTTGCCCCTCTTTTCCCCTTAACCCTTTCTGCCAGCCGACGAAGTTGCAGCAAAAGCGCTGGCAGTGCCTGCTGCTGCTGGTGACCCAGTGGGGGCACAGGTGACTTTAGATCCGACAGCAGCGTCGGTCATAGTGGTAGCCGTGGGAATGGGTGGGGGATCAGGCTGAGGGCGGGGGGCCAGGGTGGGCTGGGGGAGGAGTTCCCCTCACAGTCTCCCCATCCATCAGAGATAGGGGGCAGGAACAAGCACCGGAGGGGGTGGGCAAAGACAAGTAGGTGGGAAAGAGCCGACCCTTCCTCCCCACTGATGCGCAGGTGGGGGAGGAGGGTACTCACAGGAAAGGGTCACAGGGTCAAGCATGGGGGAGAAAAGTTCTTTTCCTGGATCAGTAACTGGTTAAATGAGAGGAATCAAAGGGTAGGAATACATGGCCACTTTTAAGAATAAAGCGAGGTAAATAGTGGTGTCCTTCACGGTCTGTACTGGGACCAGTCCTGTTCAACATATTCATAAATGATCTTGAAAAGGGGAAAATAGTGAGGTGGGAAAATTTGCAGATGATACAAAACTAGTCAAGACAGTTAAGTCCAAAGCAGACTGCAAAGAATTACAAAGTGATCTCAGAAATCTGGGCAATAAAATAGTAGATGAAATTCAAAGTTGATAAATGCAAAAGAATGCACATTGGAAAACATAGTCTCAACTATACACATAAAATGATGGGATCTAAATTAGCTGTTGCCACTCAAGAAAGAGATCTTGGAGTCTTTGTGGATAGTTCTCTGAAAACAGCCACTCACTGTGCAGCAGCCATCAAAAAAGCTAAAAGAATGTTCATAAGCATGAGGAAAAGGATAGATAATGAGATAGAAAATATCATAATGCCACTGTATATATCCATGGTTTTCCCACATCTTGAATACTGCATGCAATTCTGGTCAGCCATCTCAAGAAAGATCTATTTGAACTGGAAATACTACAGAGAAGGGTGACAAAAGCTATGGCTTCCATGTGAGGAGAGATTAATAAGACTGCGAGTAGCTCCCAAATCACTTCAGGTTTATTTTCTCCTGGAAATTTAATAAGCAAGTCCCTTTTCAAACTTTTCTGACTTAATTCTGAACACAGCAATTCAAAGTTGTGTTGCTTTGTAGTAAAAGGTCAGAGAAGGTACATGGAATATTTCTGTTTCCTGACTGAATAAGGGTCCCAGCATTTCTGCCCTGTAGAAACTTCTCAGAATCATAGGGCTACCTGCATCTCTCATCCCTCTATAGTCCCTGAGTGCCAGATGTCAGCCTTGTCCCTTTCCCTCTCCTGGGGTGGAATCCCACCATTCTCCCACCCTCAGACTGGGCTCTGGGTGATAGCACACTGTGGGTTAAGAAGGCTTGCCCAGCAGGTCTGACTGGGTATGGCAGTTGTGCTCTTTCCAGAGGTGATAAGAGTGACTAGCCAACCTTCTTGAACCAAAGTAGTGTTTAATCTGCACAGCAGGAATAAGCCATCACAGGAAAGAAGGAAAGGGTTTTAAAACTACTTTCGGTATATGACGCTTACCTCAAGCCCTCCCACTCTGATGGGGACCCAGGCAGGCTGAGCGTTTTTTTATTTTCACAGTGGTGTGTGTGTGTGTCAGTATGAAGAACTTCTCAGCACTGACTCACCACTAGACATACTCCCAGCTCTAGCAAAATGAGCTGTGTAACTTGGCTGGAGCCCGGAAATAGGGTCTTCACAGCATGAAATTCAGGGGTTGTCTCAACCTCCCGGAAGTTTTTAGTGAGAGATGGCTTTTCTTGTTTCCATTGTTGCTTTTTTTCCAGCAGCCTGTTATTAAACCAAGATTAGCCATACTGGTAATATCTTGATATTTAACCCAGTATAATCCTAAAATCAACAGCCCAAGAATTGGGTTTAACATACACATTCATAATTACGAAAGCTCAACTCCATGGCTGTCACAATACTGTCCCAGGTGGCATGGATATTATGAACACAATACATAGACAGTCAGAGAGAGCAATAGACGGCTTTCACGTGTGGAATGAAGTTTGATTTCCATGAATATTCATGCATTTCACTTTGAAACCCACTTCCCGCAAACCCCCATTGTAGCTGAAAAACAGGTGCTGGGGTTACTCTGTACTAGACCAGTAGTTTACAACCCGTGGGTCATGGACCTCTAGGGTCTGCAGATTATGTTTTAGATTTCCAAAAGAATTCACATCTGTATTTGAAATTTTGTAGGGATCTGCAAATGAAAAGAAGTTGCAAACCACCATCCTCTGCCCAGAGTAGCCACCTGAAAATGCCAAGATCAGGGCAGGCTGTAAATGGAGAGCAGATTCTCCCAGTGTTGATGGATGACACTGAAGTCAAGCTTCCCAAACAGACACGAATTGCTTCTGATTTCCCCACACTGGTTATCAAGAACCCAGTCCACAAATACACACAGCCCCCTTTACTGTATTTTAGCTTCTGGCTCCCAAATCAGCACTAGGTCTAGTAAAGAAACCAGTTATTTAAACTCTATGCTCTTTACCAAAAAGGTTCCCTCTGACCCCAAGGGGTCAGCCACAGTACCAGTTCAATATAAGTTTGGATCCCACCTAAAATACCACACTGCCAGCCAATCCTTTAGTAACTAAAATTAAAGGTTTATTGTAAACAGAAAGAAATAAACCATAAGAGAAATGTTAAAGGGTCAAAGCAAACCAAATACATACAGATGATTGAAAGCCCATATACATTAAGTCTCTGGGAGAATTGTGGAGTTGCAGGCTTGTACAGTTCCTCTGGTACACATCCAGTACCTGGATGGGACTAAGTCCTTCGGTTCAGTTGCAAAATGAATAGATCCAGAGGTGTGTGTGTGTCTGCAGCTGAACAGGAGCAAAGACAAAATGGATTCTGTGGCTTGGCCTTATATACCCTCTGGTCTTGGCCATGCTGTCTTGTGGAATGTTACAAGAACTAAAATGGAGTCCAAGTTACATGGGCCAATCCTGGTAACTCTTCAGGTATGCCTTTACAGAAGCAAAGGGCCCAGGAAGAAACTAAAGGTTTTGATGGGCCATTAAGCGGGCTATTGTCCTGCCGCCTCTCTGTCTAGGGTGTGTCTTATACAGCATAGTTTGAAACACAGGTACATCAGATATGTCCATAACTTCCATTATAGCTATAAGACATGAACATAAGTATTGCCATCTTTCTCAGCACATTACATCCTTTCTAATAGTACCTGACATGACATATCTTACATGAATCATTAAGATTTTGACATATGAATGTTAAACCATATACTAAATGCCCCCGCAATCTAACCAGCGTCACACCCCTAACGCGACAGTGGTGTAGGAAGGAGTAATCAGAGCTCCTGAATACACCTCAGGGGCCCCCCTCATTCAGACAGCATGACATGACTGTAAGAGAGAATCTTCAGCCATCTCTTGATATGAGGCTGATGTCTCCAAATTATTCACTGGTGGATTTTTAGTTGACTTAGAAGCCCAATTCGTGCCCTTCAGAAAATCTGCAAGGCACTTGAGAGTGAAAGCCCAGGGAATGAATATTGTATATGCTAATCCCAAAGGCTGCAGATTGACATCAAAGAACGTGAAGAGACCCTGTCAGCTATTAACCAAAGGACAGAGGAGTTACTAGCTGCAAAGTATCTCTCAGTCCTTTGTTTGCTGACATGATTGAATGATGGCTGAGAGGCTGCAATCTTTTCAGGTTCTGAAGAAATCCAGATGACACAAACTACATTTTTGGTTCCACTCTAACCTGAGAAATCATCACTGAAAGATCAGAGGGAATGGAATGGGTTTATATGTGTGAGCTAAAGTATAGATGTATAAATTGTTATGCCAAAACTTTTTATTCTACTACAATTATTACGAACTAAATTATCATTCCATGGATGTCTATACAAGCCAGCAGCAGAGTTGTTGGATTCTCTGCAGAAAGGTGCAGGGGTAACTTTACTATTTAATGGCTTTGGTTTGAGAATGTATTTCTGAGGTATTCCAACTACTCTTTGTAATTGGTTTGTTCTATTAACTCTTTGTTCAGTGGGCACTTGTATGATACTGTCTCCTGGTAACTGACCAGCAGCTGTTTGTAACATTTACATTCAGAATCATGCACACAATAATTCTGCAATACTTGCATGAGACTCTCCAAACAGTCAGCAGACAAGAAATCTTCTGGTCTGTGTTTCAGAAAAGGGTAAAGATGAGGTGCAGGAAAAGGGATTATAATAGTGGTTGAATGTACTTTACAACCATCAACTGTTACATGGTGTATGGCTGAAGGAACTTGCACACTCAGCTGGATATGAATGCAAAATTAGTGTTTGCACCATTAACCATTTGAGACGTCAACCGTTCTACCACTGAGATGAAGTAACTGTCTCTATTAGATTGTAATTTGCTAAATATCTTTTAATAATTTAATAATTGTAATTATTTAATTGTTTTAAATTTTTGTAGTATTAACTTATAAAAGCTATTTTTAACTTAAAAAATATTTACTTTTGCATTTAATTAAATATATTTTAGTTTTATTATATTATTTTTTGCTGCTATAGCTTTAACATTTTACTGGCAACATAGTTTTGTGATTTTAAACTTTTTAGTTTTTTACCTAGAGAGCTGTGTTTATTAGCCACTGTTTTTATTGAGCTGCATTCTTCAGGTGGTGTATTGTGCTTATAAAACCTGAGCTACCAAGTACAATTTTTTCCAACACAGCTACCTCAGTTTGTGCTTTGTCAAAAACTTTTTACATCCAAGGTGTATCCAAAATTCCCTCTGTTAAAATTTCAGAAAAAACAAAAGTGCAAGGGGGAGTAGGGTGAAAAGCAACCAATTAGTTTTGTGAAATTATTTTAAAGTACAGGCTAACAGCAACAACATTCTTTAACATTCTAACTGCAGCTTTAACCCTTAGCTCTTAAACAAGAAGAAAAAATGATAGAGGAAGGGGAGGGGGGAAAGAAGCACAGAAAAGGAGGGGGGGGAGAAGAACAAAGAGAGACTTAGGAAGAAGAAAAACCTAAGCTAAAAAAGGTACAGAAAGCAACAGAAATCAGTGGAGCCCTTTGGAAGTAGGACTCCTCGGAAACTCACCCCCCTAAGCCTTTATCCTGGCTCTAAGAGAGGAGTGGGAGTTGCTGCCACAGCCACCGGAGTGAAACTGGGGGTGTCAGCAATCCTTGCCAGCCATCCCAAAACTGCTCCAGGATTTTTCTGTTAACATTCTTTGCTGATGCATTAGGTCCTTTAGATGAGATTGGCTGTCCCCGTTTCGATGGCCAGTGGGGCCCTCTTCTCTGTCCGATTGGGGACAAGCGGGAATTTGGATACCAGACCGGTGGAGAAGATCCACGCCAGGGGGCAGGGCATTGGGATCACGGAAAACTGTCCTGGTCATGATAGGACAAACAGTGTTATTGTGACCGAGTTTATTCTCATAGGCTGGGGGGGCAGAGGGACTGGACGGAAGGGGAGGATAAAGAGGGGACGGGGTAACAGAAGTTTGCTTTAAGGCATCCACTTGACCCTTCAGGGCCAGGTTTTCTGACTTAAGGTGGTCAGAATGGCTCTCAGCCATTCTTACCACAAGCACACTATGATGATTAACTGTGAGCTGCTCCTTTGTGATTTGTTGCAAGGATTCAAACTTGCTCCTAAAATATGCATTTTTCTCTCATAACCCAGACAAGCCGTCGCAGAGAGCCTGCATCAAAACAGCCTTTTCCTTATCCTAGGAATACCTGGATGTGAGGGAGGCTTCCACCCACCTCTGGATAGCTGGCCAGTCCTGATGTCCCCCGGGAGCCTGCATATGGCCCCCCCATTTCCTTACCAACTTATTAATATATTCCTTGACCATAGTTACCATAAAGGGGCCGTTTAACATACCGATATCCATGGAGAGGAGTGGTGATCAAGTACTTCTCTACCCTGGGATCCTGTTCGTGATGCCAGATGTTAGAAATAACAAACAGGTTGTCCCTGAGGCGGACTGGGGAGAAAGAACCCTTTATTGCCTGCTCACTCCAGCTCAACACCGTGAGTGAGCAACGAGGGGGTTACTTTACAATTATTTTATCCATAACAGGGCACGCACATCACCTTAAAACCTATTCATTTTACACTAACATTCTTTGAAGTAAAGGTATGCTGGTGGGGGAAGGAAGATAATGCTTTCTTCCCACCAAAGGACTTGCACAGGAGAGGGAATTGTTATTTTATTAGCCTCATTCCCTGCACAGATGGCCAGAGAAAAAAAATTTAAAAAATAACAGACTCTAACTAGAACTCATACCAATTATCAGAAACAAGCTTTGCCCATACCATGACCCCATTCCCTCTAATTTAGGCCTGACCATTTGTCCAGTTTTTAACCCTTTACTCTCCTACAGTTGGGCTCCTGGAAGTCATGCACTGAGAGCAGAATTATGTCTTGTCAAATATCATCTAGTCTCCTCATATTTTTCCTTTCAGGAAGTAACGTTCAAAACTCTTCGGACCTGCCCAGTGCATCATGTCCGCTTTCAATGACACCAAATTGCAACCTGCAGTGTTCTTTCTCACAGGAATATTTGGGCAGGAGGATGTCCATGTCTGGATTTCTATCCCCTGATGCTTATCATATGTTACTTCAATATTTGGAAACTCACTCATCCTCTTCATTATAAGAACAGATCCAACCCTCTGTGAGCCCATGTACATTTTCATTTCCATGTTGGCCATCACAGACATTGGCTTATCCATATGTATATTCTGGGTTAACTCTAGGGAAATTAACCACGATGGCTGTTTTGCCCAGCTGTTCTTCATCCACTCTGTTTCATTCACTGAATCCTCCGTGCTCTTGTCCATGGCCTTTGAACTCTTTGTTGCGATCTGTAACCCGCTGAGATATGCTGCCATCTTAACTCCATTCAGAATAGCCAAGATGGGACTGATGTCTCTGCTAAGAGGGATTTCCCTAGTATTCCCGCTCCCCATTCTCCTGAAACAGTACCGATAGTGTCATGCCAACATCCTCTCTCATTCCTACTGCCTCCACCTACAAGTCATGAACATGGCTTGTTCAGATATCAGAGTCAACATCATCGGTGGCTTGTTTGTAACCATCTCTTCAGTGGGGTTGGGCTTGCTGCTCATCCTCCTATCCTATGGGAAGATCCTCAAAATGGTGCTGAGAATCGTGTCCCATGTGGAGCGCCTCAAGGCCCTGAACACCTGCGTCTCCCACGTCTACATCATCCTGCTCTTCTACATGCCATCGATTAGCTTGTCTGTCATATACAGATTCGGAAAGAAATTTTCTCCCTTGGTAGAGATTGTCATGGGAAATGTGTATTTGCTGGTTCCTCACCTGATGAATCCAATCGCATACAGCTTGAAAACCAAACACATTCATGTGAGGATAATCAGGTTGTTCGTCAAGTAAAGGGTCAGTTCATCACCTGGCTGCAGCGCTGGTGACACGGGAAATGAAAAACATGGACCACCTATTGCATCCCAGACACTTACATCACAGAAGATTAGTGTAGGGGAATACAGAGTTAAAAGCCGGACAAGTGGTCAGGCCTAAGCTACAGGGAATGGGGTCATGACACAGACAAACTTTGTTTCTGTTACTTGGTGTGAATTCTAGCTAGAGTCTGTTATCTCTCTTCTTTTCCTCCCTTCTTAGCCATCTGTGCAAGGAATGAGGCTAACAAATAACTATTCCCCTTCCTGTGCAAGGCCTCTTGTGAGAAAAGAGCATTATCTTCTTTCCCTCCTTTGTATATTGTGTACTTTAAAGAATGTTAGTAGGTTTCAAGATAACATGCCTGGGCTCTGTGAAATAATCCTGTAAACAACAAACAGGGGTGGGTATAATTGTATTCATCTTATAGTTGTTAATATTCATTTTATAGGTGTCAATGTAACCAAAAAGGGGCTATGGGGAGTTGCTGGAAATGTACACATGTACTGTTATGCATAAAAGAATTGTAAAGTGACCCCCCGCTCGTCGCTCACTTGCGGCGTCGAGGTGGAACGAGCAGGCAATAAAGAGTTTTGTCTCCCCAATTCACCCCGAGGGACAACCTTTTTGGTTATTTCTAACAATTAGGTTTGGAAGGGACCTCAGGAGATCATCTAGTTAAACCCTCTGCTTAAGGCAGGACTAACCCCAGCTAAATCATCCAAGCCAGGGCTTTAAAACCTGAAAAACCTCTAAGGAAACTCCACCACCTCCTTGGGTAACCCATTCCAGTGCTTCACCACCCTTCTGGTGAAAAAGATTTTCTTAATATCCAATTTGATCTTCCCACAGCAACATAAGACCATTGCTCCTAGTTCTGTTACCTGCCACCACTGAGGACAGCCTAGCCCCATTGTCTTTGGAACTGCACTTCAGGTACTTCCGAGTGGACATAAGATACTGATCTCCCTCACCAACACATTTGGGAATGGGACCGCAGCACAGCAGCATTTACACAGTGACTGTGTTTGTGTAAAGCCAGGGGATGGGTGGGATGTTATCGCATAAAGAGCTGTATCAGTGTCACCTCAGACCTCAGAATTCCTATCAATGCAGTCAGAACAGAGAATGAACGTGGATGTTTTGACCCATTGTCCATGACCTGTCACTGTCCTGTCTCTGGTTAAACATCCAGGGACCATGAGAAAAGCTGCAGAGCAGTTTTACTGTTGCAGTCCTGGCCTTTCCTGAGCACTCTGCGTGCTTTGTGGTTCATGAAAGCGGCACCGGCTGTGGAAGCCAGTGGGATCACTCAACCAACTTAAAGATTCTGGGACTTTTGGAGCTGGCAGAGGCAGCTAAGGGGAGAGAGGAAGACGGTCCCGGCTGGGGAATTGTTCATGCTTTGGGAAATCCCAGCCTACAGCTTCTTTAAGGGCTCAGCCCAGCCATTCAGTGGCCATTTGAGGGTGTGTGTTGGGAACTCTCCCCTTTGAGGGTGGGAGAGGCCAGTGAGGTCAGTCATCCCCTGCTCCATGGTGTGGCCCTTTAATGTTCCTGGGACTTTTGGAGCTGACAGTGACCTAGCAGAGGCAGCTACGGGGAGAGAGAAAGATGTTCCAGCTGGGGAATAGTTCATGCTGTGTAAGTGGGGGAATGGGCCCGCTATTGTGGGGAACTTTCCTGACTCGTATACTATCCCAGTGGAGTTGGCTAGCGACAGGATCTGAGTCCTTGCTCCCACGTCCTTTACCCAGAGGCCAGCCTGACCTCAAGGGCTCCCTGTGTGGTGGGGACCCATAATCCCGACAAGGCTGGCCCAGGGTCCCTGGGGCTCAACCCACCCAATCTTGCCATGGTCCCTTAGGGCAGGGGCTAGGATGTCCCCACTGCAGGCCCTAACTCTGCACCGGGCACATCCCTGACCCACTGCTCAGTGCATGCAGTGCACAGCCATACAATGTATTACACAGATAGCAACCGAACATCAGATACACACACAGAAAAGAGGAGAAGGTGGAAGGCAAACACCCAGCATTGCCCCTGGCCCGGGGCCCACACACGGTGTCTGTGGGGTGTGAGGGACGCTCACAGTCTGTGTCACACATCGCAGGCCCTGCCCAGGCCTGGCTGCGCGGCAGGGACGCTGCGGGTCGGACACGGGCTCTGGGGCAGCCACACGCCCCACGCGCTAGGGGGCAGGGCCCTTCTCCCAGCGTCAGCCCCCGTCGGGGTCACGATCCCCCCGAGTCCGGCCTGCGCAGCCTCTGGGCTGGGGGCATCTCCCTGCACTGGGCCCTGCTCAGGGCACCCCCACGTTGCTGCCCAGCCATTCACTTACCGCACCTGGCCCAGACAGCCCCAGCCCCAGCCCCCGCCCCAACCCTGCTCAGCTCAGGTCAGGTCAGCTCAGCTCAGCTCCCTGGGCCTCTCCTCCGGCCTCCAGCCGCCGGCTGCTCTGTCCTTAGCTCGGCCCACCTCTCTGCCCGGGCCAGGCAGCTCCAGCTCACACGGAGGACGGGACCCTCCTGCCCTCCTGGCTCCTCATTGGCTGGCCTGCCCTGTCAATCAGCCTGACCTGAGCTGGCCTCTCCTCACTGGCCCTGGGGCTGTGTCTGTTTCAGGCCCTGCTCCCTCCAGAGATGCCGCCAAACGGAGCGGCTCTGTCTCAGTGAGGGGCTGACAGACCCTGACAGGTTGGAAATCCCAGCCTGCTGCATCTTTACGGGCCTGAGACCGGGGCCTTGTAGTGCAGGGCAGGGCCTGGCTCCCCTCACTCCCTGCCACCCGCAGGAGCCGTGGGAGCAGGGCCGGCTGCCTCTTCTCTCAGAACATGGCCACAGCAGCAGAGGAAGGACGGCTACCCTCACTCAGCCTGGGGAGAAGGGACTGAGCTACCGCGGGGGCCAGCTGGGGAGCAGCCAGGAAAGCTGCGGCGAGCCTGAACCAACCCAGACCCAGCAAGGAGGGTGAGGGGCTCCTGGGCAATAGAGGAGGGTGGGTCGCAGGCTAAGAGACCCTGTGTTTTGGAGAACAAATACAACCCCACACAGGGGGATCTTGTTTTCAGTCACACAGGGTGAGAGTAAGTCACTGCAAGGATATTAAAGGGAGGGGCAGGGTGCCAGCAGGGTACCTCAGGCCGCAAGGGGGCACGCTGGGGTGGCACCCGTCCGCAGGGACTTGACCAGAGCGTGCTGTGCTCTGTGAAGCTGCTGCAAATGTGTGGGAGTCAGCTCAGGCCCCAGGCAGCTCTACACTCCACTGAGGCTGGTCGGGAACCGGCCAGAGAATCTAACCCTGTAACTGGCTCCTTGCTATTCCCTCTCTCCACAGCTGGGAGGCTGGTCCTGTGGTTTGTGCTCTGTTCTGTGTGTCTGGAGAGCTGGGTTCATTCCCTTGCCCTGTGTGACCGTGGACAAGCCACCAACTGTCTCTGAGCTCCTGCATAAACAAATAATAGACCTGCCCTCTCCTGCCTCAGAGGTGGCGGGAGGATGAATACATTTAAGGTGCTCAGATACTCTGAGGAGGGGGCCAGGGAAGACCTGAAGATCAGATTTGCCAGGGATCCAAAGAGCAACAGCCCTGACATTTGGCTGTCAGAGGCCACAGCCTTACCACACCCTCCTGTGACAGCTGGTCTCTGGGAATCCCAGTGCCTCCAGTCCCTGGGTGCCTGGGGCAGATATGGGGTTGCTCGGGTGTGACTGTTGATCTGCTCACCACAGTGAGGTTTAGGTGCTGGATCTCTGAGGAGAGGGTTGGAGTGTCACGGGGAAGCCAAGGGTTTCAGGCCACGTACCAGACTGGTGTGCTCAAGCCATTGGGGCTGAATAGGTCTAACTGCCAAACAATGGAGCAGTGGCCACGGGAGCGTAATCTTAGATGTCCTGGCTGGGAGAAAGCCGTCTCATGGTAAAGGTCAGCTTCACCCCTTGGGCCTGTCACACAGACAGAGCTGAGCATGATGGTGACTGGGCCCAGGCTCACACAGTGACTCTTTGAGAAAAGGCTGCTTCCTCAAGAAAGGGGCAAAGGAATGGGAAGGTGCTCTCTCAGAGGCTCCCACAAGCTCCTTGTCTTCTCTTAGGCCGGTTCTGATCCTGTATCTCCAGAGCAAAGCCTGTCTAACTTAGCCTGCAGTGATTGTTGTGATGGTGCTGAACCACTATGCAGTATTGCAATGGACAAGTTTGGTGAGCCTGAGTGCTAGAGGATTCTGGGAGCAGGGCCTCTTAGCACTAGACAGTGGAAAATCACTGAAAAGACCAAACTCTCACTTGACACTGACATGAGCCCTGAATATTTGTCCCAGCCCAACATACACAGCTGTGCTGATGTGGAAGACCAGTGGTGATTGTCAGCCAATGGCCAGTTCGCCTAGTGTGTACACGTGGAGGTGGGTAATGGTCAATCTGGGACTAAGTGACCTGGGTCAGCTGAACATATAGAGGAACGTGACATCAGGTGCCTGGGTGAGTAGTTAATGAAAAGGTGAATATCATCCCATCCCTTTAGTTCTAGTCCAAATTATGGATTAATTATGATATGTTAGATGATAGGCTAGCAAAGCATATTTTGCACAGCTTGGGGACATGTGACTTTTTTGGAGAAAGGGTGTAATATTAGGAATATCACATGTCAGATATCTATACACATGTATATATTCAAAGAGGCTGCTGGACAAAGAGGGACTTTAGGACCAGAGGACCTTGGGGTAACCAAGACCCCACCTCGAGGGACTCAGAAAATAGAGCAAGTATGTGAAGGGACAAGGAAAGCAGAAAGAAATAGTCTTCACCTAGACGTTGTAGCTATGCCTGTTCTGTTAGCTAATCAGGATACTATGTGGGGCCAGCAGAGTTCCTGAGGGTTTATGCTTTGGTAAATTTAAGCTTAGTAAGGATAGTCTAGTCTGGCCTCCTCTATATCCAAGGCTGCAGAATTCACCCATTTTTACCTCTATTGAGCCTATTGGCTGCTGTTCATCTTGTGTTCATCTCTAAAGCACATCTTCCAGGAAGGCATCCAGATTTGATTTGGAGATATCAGGAGAAGTCACCCTCACTATTAAAAATGTGCGACTAAGTCCAAATTCAATTTTACAGCCACTGGTTCTTCTCATACCTTTCCCTGCTAGATTAAAGAGCCTTGTAGGAAGGCGCTGTGGTCCTCCTCAGATCCTGGGTCCGAGGAAGGGCCATAATGCTCATGCCAGAAAGGAACAGGTCCTAAAGGCCAGTCTGCCCTGCAACAGAGGGGTGGAACTTCTGCAGGGAAAGGAAGTATAAAAGGCAGGCCCAGCTGCTTAGTAGGAGATAGGCTGCTGCTGGAGGCAGATGTGCTGTCCTGCTGGCTGCAGCATAGGGCTGACCCCAGGTGGGCAGCTGCCCCAAGCAACTGCCTCCAAGAGCAGAGGTGCCTGAAATGGTCTGACTTACCAAGCCCCTGGGACTGGACTGGGATGCCAAGCCCCAGGGACTGGAACAAGTCCCCTTGAGGCCTTTGGGTGGGAGATACCCTCTGAGGCCAGTCCTGACCTGAAGGAACTACCTAACGCTAAGCCCCTGGAGCCCTGTAACCTGGAGGAGTTGCCTGACACTGAGGAACCCCAGGAGCCCTGTGACCTGGAGGAGCTGCCCTCTGCAGAGGACCTCCCCGACTTGCCGCTGGTTGACGAAGAGGGACTGGTGAGCCCGCTGCGTGCCGAGTACCCCAGCAACCCTGAAGATCCAGAGGACACAGGTACCTGGGGACCAGGGGAGGAAGTGGCCCAGGGACAGCCATAACAAGTGGCTGAGTCAGGAGCAAGTCCCCCGTCAGTGTGTTGTGGTGGGAGCCCCACTGACTCAGTGGCAAAGGCATTTGCCACTGATAGGACCCTGGGCTGGAATGTGGTGGAGATGGGTGGGCCTGCATCCCCCGCCCCCCTTCCCTTTCCTAGCCACCCCAGGAGAAAGTGTTCTTCCCTGGTGCTACAGACAGCGGATACACTGCATACCTGCCTCACCCCACCTGGGAGCCAGAGGCTACGGACTGTGCTCCTGTTTTGCCTCGCCTAAGGGCTGGAGGCTACAGACTACTTGTCTGCCCGCCCTGCCTGGGGTTGGGGCTAAGATTGGTGCACAGACACTGAATTATTCCCCTTGTAGGAAGCCGCTGTGGCCTTTCTTGGAGCCTGGACCTGAGGATGGGCCGCAACGCCCAGACCGGACAGGACCACCAGCCTACAAGCCCTTTAAGACCTGGTATTTTTCCCTGGGAAGGTGCTTGAATACTATAATCAAGTCAGTGCTCAGTCTTTGTTTGGATAAGATAGTCATGTTCTGCTCCTGAAGGCTATCCCAGGAAGGCATTTTCTCCAGCCCTCAAACTTTTGTGGCTCTTTCTGCACCATCTCCAATCTTTCATAATACTTTTTTAAATTTTAGGCACCGGAACAGGATGCAGTATTCCAGCATTGGTCTCACCACTGCTATCTACAGAAGAAAAGATCACCTCCCTACTTCTACTCACTACACCTCTGTTTATGCAGCCCAGGGTAAGTTGGAAAGGACAGAGGAGAAGAAAGAGCTGGGTGTGTCAGTCAATGCCAGGATGACTGTGAGTCACCAATGTGATGTGGCTGTGAACAAGGCAAACGAGCTCCTAGAATGTATCAGGTCAGACAGGGAAGTATTAATATAATGATACAAGGCATGCGTGAGCCCTGCTGTGGAAAACTCTGTGCAAATCTGGTCACTGATACTCAAGAAAGATGAATTCAGACTGACCCATGTGCAGAGAAGGTTTGGCTGCATTAGCTGAACAAAACGCAGGCTGAGTGGGGGTTGGATTGCTCTGTAAATACCTCAGGGCAAACACCAGGGAGGAAGAAGAGCTATTGAAGGAGCTGCGGGGGGCAAAAACCCCAACTAGTTTTAAGATGGGCCTTGGCATGTTTCTGCCCTGGGAGATATTCTGGGGTCGCCTGCGATAGCCGGGGACTGGTCTCCTGATCCAGGAGCTCCCTTCCAGCCCTGTGTTCCTATGGGTCACGTTAGCCCATTCTGTGTCATACTGGAAGCTCATGTTGAGTGGCTTTTCCACTCCAACCCCTGATCTGTGCCGTGGCTGATAGACAATTTGTCCTGTAACAGACTTAGGAAAAAGCATGACTTGGCGTTATTATCTGGGAAAGGAGTTGGTCATGGGTTCTTGTTTAGTTAGTGATGTTACAGGAGTTTAATTCCCTGAGTGTTTGGTAATGTAGCATGCTGAGCTCCGCTGCCCACACCCCAGCCACTAGCCTCTAGAGATGAAGGATGGGTCACTGGTTAAGGTACTTGCCTGGGACTCTGAAGAACTGGCTTCCCTTCCATGCTCTTCCACAGCCTTCTTCTGTGACCTTGGGCAACACATTCCGTCCCTCTGTGCCTCTCTAATATAATATGTGTTTCAGTACAACTAAATGTAAAGATACACATCTAGGATCAAGGAATGCAGGATGGGGGACTCTATCCTGAAAAGCAGACAACTCCCTCAGCACCCTCGGATGCATTGCATCTGGCCCTATGGACTTGTGTATTTTCAATCTTTCTAAATAGTCCTGAACCTGTTCCTTCATCACTGTGGGATGTTCATCTCCTCCCCGTTTTGTGCTGCCCAGTGCAGTAGTCTGGGAGCTGACCTTGTCTGTGAAGACAGAGGCAAAAAAGGCATTGAGTACCTCAGCTTTCTCCACCTCCTCTGTCATTAAGTTGCCTCCCCCATTCTGTAAGGGACCCACACTTTCCTTAATCTTCCTCTTGTTGGTAATATACCTGTAGAAACACTTCTTGTTTCCTTTCATGTCCCTTGCTAGCTGTAACTCCAGTTGCGCTTTGGCCTTCCTGATTTCATTCCTGCATGTTCAAGTCATATTTTTATAATCCTCCCTAGTCATCCGACCAAGCTTTCCCTTCTTTTAAGCTTCTTTTTATGGATTAAGCTCACCAAAGACTTCTTTGTTAAGCCAAGCTGGGCGCCTACCATATTTGCTCTTCTTTCTGCACATTGGGATGGTTTGTTCCTTTGTCCTCAATAAGATTTCTTTAAATACAGTCAGCTCTCTTGGATTCCTTTTCCCCTCATATTAGCCTCCCAGGGGATCTTGCCCATCAGCTTCATCTCTTCGTCGTCTCTTTTCCAAGATGAAAAATCCTAGTCCTGTTAATCTCTCCTAAAATAGAAGCTCTTCCATATGCCTTATCTTTTTTGTCACCCTTCTCTGTATCTTTTCCAATTCAGCTTTTTTTTTTTTTTTTTTTTTGAGATGGGACGCCGAGAACCGTACGCAAAATTCACTGTGTGGGTGAACCATCCGTTTATATAGTGCCCTATAATATTGTCTCTCTTAGTATCTATCCATTTCCCAATGATTCCCAACATTGTTACCTTTTTTCACTACCATTGCACATTGAGTGAAAGTTTTCAAAGAACTAGCTAAAGAGACTCCAAGATCTCTTTCTTGAGTGGTGACATATGTATTTACCAGGAAAGCCTCTGGAGCCTTCTTGAAATATTGGCTTAACATTAGCTATCCCCCAGTCATATGGTACAGAAGCTGATTTAAATGATCTGTTATATTCCACAGTAAGTAGTGCTGCAATTTCATGTTTGTATTCATTCAGAACTCTTGGGTGAATCCCATCTGGTCCTGTGCTCACATATTACTGTTTAATTTATAAATCTCATAATGACAAGTGCCATATAAGAGCTCGGTTTTATTATTAAGGCCTGGGTGAAGGACCCTGTATAGCAAACAGCTCGCTTCCATCCCACTGCAGACCCATCCAGCTCGGACACAGCCTTTACTCTCCTAAATCCACCAGATACCAGATCCAAGTTCCTGTTTTAGCCTGTAAGTGCCCAGGGATCATGTTCTTCTTTGTGTGCTTCACATCCCCAGGCACAGTCCCGACCATGGCAAGGACTGTAAAATAATAATAAATTCTGCTCTAAAACCAGAACCCAGGACAATCGAGTGAGCTTGACTTTTTTGTATTTTATTTAAACTATGAATAATTAACTCATGCAAATCTCAGCCAACAGCTGCTGTTGCTTAGGAGATCAGGAGAATTGAAGAATCGGACTTGACTTTATGAGTGACAGGAACACACACAACAGGAGCACAAAAGGTAGAAGAATTTTGATCTCTTTTAATTCCAGGTTGTGACATTCTGCTCTCATCCTGTGGCTGGGGAAAGGAAGGTGGGTCTTGTGGGTAAGACAGGGGACCAGGACTTAGGCAACCCAAATTTAATTCCAAGGTATGGCAGAGACTCTCTGTGTGACCTTGGACCTTGAGCTGCAGAGCAGTGCCCAGGGCACTGTGCTTTACTTCCAGCTGGACTGGAAGGAATTTCTGCTGCCCCAGAGCTGCTCCCAGCACTGTTGAGAGCAGAATAGCATGAAACCATTTACAAGGGTTTGATTCTCTGGAACTGGTGAGAACTGACCCTTCACTTGATGAACACCCTGATTATCCTCACACGAATGGCTTTGGTTTTAACACTGTACACGATTGGGTTCATCAGGGGTGGGATCAGCCAAGAGACATTGCCCAGGACATTCTGAAGCAAGGGAGAAGAGCTCTTCACAAATCTGTATATCACTGACAAGCCAATCCGTGGCAGGTAGGAAAGCAGGACGACGCAGACGTGCGAGACGCAGGTGTTCAAGGCCTTGAGGCGCTCTGCGTGGGATGCGATACCTAGCACTGCTTTGAGGATCATCACATAAGATAGGAGAATAAGCAACAAGTCCAACCCCACTGAAGAGACTATTATAAAGAAGCCATAGATGATATTGACTCTGATATCTGAACAAGCCATCGTCATCACCTCCTGGTGGAGGCAGTAGGAATGGGAGAGGATGTTGGCTTGACAGTATCGGTACTGTTTCAAGAGAATAGGGAGTGGGAATATTAGGACTACCCCTCTTAACAGAGACACCATTCCCATCTTGGCTATTCTCGGTAGGGTTAAGATGGAAGCATATCTCAGCGGGTTACAGATTGCCACAAAGCGGTCAAAGGCCATGGACAAGAGTACGGAGGATTCAGTTAACGTAAGTGAATGGATGAAGAACAGCTGGACAAAACAGGCATCATGGCTGATCTCTGTAGAGTTAAACCAGAATATGCCCAGTATTGTTGGCATGGTGGATATCGATAAGCCAAGGTCTGTGATAGCTAACATGGAAAGGAAAATGTACAGTGGCTCATGGAGGGATGGATCCGTTTTTATAACGAACAGAATAACTGAATTTCCTAATATCGAAGTAACGTACATTAAGCAGAAGGGGATTGAAATCCAGACATGGACGTCTTCCTGCCCCGGTATTCCGGTGAGAAGGAATACTACAGGTTGGAATTTGGTGTCATTGACAGCTGACATGATGCACTGCGCAGTTCAAAACTCCTCAAAACTTACTTCCTGAAAGGAAATAAAAACAGGAGGCTAGATGATATTGAAGAAGACCTCATTCTTCTCTCAGTGCAAGTCTAGAGACTTCTAGGAGTTCAAGGAAGATCAACAAAAACATAGTCTTGGATTTACACTTGACAATTACCTGTTCTATTTATTCCCTCTGAAGCACCTGTCATTGGCCACTGTTGGAACAAGATACTGGGTTAGATGGACTATTGGTCCAACCTGGTATGGCCGTTCTTATATTCATATGTATAGCACCGTTCGGAAGATAGGCACTGCCAGACTTCATCAGACCTGTAGTCCAGCTAGCCCAGTATTCAGTGGTTGGTAAGATATAATTTAGGGAAATGTAGAGGAAGCCCTGTTATAGACAGCTGTGAGATAACCTGCCCCCAGGTAAAGTTTCCTCCTGACACCCACTGATTAGACATACTTGATGATGTAAATCAGGAAGTTTTATAGCCCTCCTAAACCTTTTCAAAGTCCCCACTACTGTAATTGGATTTTCTGATTCCACATATAAATAACCATTCCGTCTTTGTATCCTACTAAGCTCTTGGTCCCATTGATATCTTGTGACTGAGAGTTCCACAGCCTGCTTGAGCACTGTGTGATTTTACAATTGTGACATTCCCTCAAACACCCTCTTTGGCCTTCCACTTCTGAGTGTGGCCCATTGTATCATGTTTATACACATGGGAAGCATGTGGTGAAACTGGTCATTGTATTTATCTCTCTTGCTTTGATGTTATTTATAAATGTGTTTCATTGGCTCATTTTTTGATAATTTTCTCCACTCCCAAGAGCCTAAATTACACCACTGCCTCTTTGCAGAACATGGGATGAATTCCTAGGCCAGGTTCTGAATTCAGGAACATTGACTGCAACATCGTCACTCCATCTTTACTGTGTAAATCTGATTGGAACCGGGCTCTATTATCTTTCACTTAGCAAATGCTCCCGGTGATACACTCTGAACCTCAAGAATCTCTGCAGGAGAAGCAGAAGTGCTTTCCCTGGTCAGTCTTGATTGGATCCAGAGAGCTCGATCATCCTAAAGGCTTCTCTTTACCGTCACAAGGCCACATCCTCTCCCCAGACAAGGTTTGTGTAGACATTTGGCAAGTTATAAGTTAATACAGACAGTTACTTCAGCTGGGTGGGAGTGGGGTTTATGTCCCAAATTGTGAATAGTGCAAACAATACTTTTGCAATTGCATCCAGTTGAGTTGCAAGTTACTTCAGCCATGCTCATATAGCAGCTGATGCATGTAAATTACATACAACCACTACTATAATCCATTTTCCTTCACCTCATATATATGCTTCACTGAAACACAGACCAGCAGTTCTGTTGTTTCATAACTTTTTGGAAAGTCTTGCAGAAGTGTAGCAGAGTTATTGTGTGTACAATTCTGACTGTAAGTGCTACAAACAGCTTCTGTTCAGTTAGCAGGAGACAGTATCATAAAACTGCTCACTGAACAAAGTGTTAGTAATACAAACCCATTGCATACAGGATTTGGAATATCTCTGAAATACTTTCTAATTAAGTCATTAAGTAATAAAGATATCCCTGCTTGTTCCTGTACAGATTCCAACAACTCTGCAGCTGGCTTTCCATAGACAAGCTTTTGATAGAAATGGATGGAATGAAAATTTGGTTTGTAATAACTCTATTACAATGAAAAGTTTTGGCATAACATTTATACATCTATACTCTAGCGCACACATGTAAACCCATTCTTTCCCCTCTGCTCTTCTTCCAGAGATTTGTCAGGTTAGAGGGCGACCAAAAATGTAGCGTGTCATCTGGATTTCTTGAGAACTTTCAAAGATTGCAGCATTTGGGCCCTCATTCCATCGCCTGTCAGCAAACAAAAATCTGGGGAATCCTTTGCAGCTGGTTGCTTTTCTATCCTGGGGTTAGTAGCTGACAGGTTCTCCTCAGGTTCTATGATGTCTTCATCCGGAGTGATAGAAGAACTGGGATCAGCATCTAAATATTCATTTCCTGTGCTCTCACTCTCTAGAACAGTGGTTTTCAACATTTTCTTATTTGTGGACAACTAAAATAAATTTCATATGCAGGTATGACTAGCCTGGGAAATCTTATACATAGTCTGCAGACCCCCAGAAGTCCATGGACCACAGGTTGAAAAACACTGGTCTAGGAGAGAGTATCTCCAGCACCTGTTGTTCAGCTAAAAGGGGGGTTTCAAGGTGAAATGCATGAATATTCATGGAAATCAAACTGTATTTCACACATGAAAGTTGGATCTCCTGGGCAAGCCCAGTTGACCCACTGTGTGCTGGAGCCCAGGTCCCAGTCTGAGGGTGGGAGAATTGCGGGACTCCACCACAGGAGAAGAAAAGGGATGAGGCTGACATCTGGCACTCTGAAATCAGAGAGGGGACATAGCTGCAGTTAGCCCTATAACTGTGAGGGGAGTTTGTAGGGTAGAAGTGTTGGAGCCCTCATCCAGTCAGGAAACAGAACTATTCCATGTGCCTTATCTGACCTTTTACCACAAAGCAACACAGCTCTGAATTCCTGCGTTCACAATCAAGCCAAAGAATAAACGATTTGAAAAAGGATTTGCTGATTAAATTTCCAGATGCAAATATACCTGATGTAATTTCGGAATTACTCATTGATATTTCATGGGTCTTTTCCAGCCCAGAGCACAATGCACCCCTAAAAATAGGACCGATTGAGAGAAATCCTGACTCGGGGTATCAAAGTTATCACACTTCGAGCTTCTTTTGAATCCAGGGTTTCTGTGTACCTGGAAAGATCCCCCATAGACCACGGGCACACGGAGTGGAGGGTTCCCCAGCTCCCTATCGGTGCCTGCTCTCCAGCCCGTCACTGAGTCACACCCACAGCGCTGCAGAGTCAGCTGCTGCTGTACAGAACATCTGCCCATGTCAACAGCTGGCAGCCTTTACCCTTCCCTTGAAGTTTGAAAGATTTAAAGACAGAGAAACGTGCCAACGTACCCAATGCCTGTGAGAAGGGGAGCAGCTGCATACTGCACCTCTAAAAATGGGACCAATGGAGAGAAATCCTTACTCGGGGTATCAAGGTTTTCACAGTACGAACTCCCTTTGAATATGGGGTGTCTGTGTACCTGGAATGATTCTCCCATAGACCACGGGCACATGGAGTGGAGGGTCCCCCAGCTGCCTAGTGCTGCCTGCTCTGCAGCTCCTGTCACTAAGTCACACCCACAGCCCAGCAAAGTCAGCTGCTGCTGCACAGAACATCTGTCCATCTCAACAGCTGGCAGGCTTTACCCTTCCCTTGGTGTTTGAAAGATTTAAAAACAGAAAAACCTGCCAACATACCCAAACCCTACGAGAAGGGAGCAGCTGCTAACAGAGATCTGCACCGTAATGGAGAACGAGTCAGCGGAGAGCTTGCACAGGCAGCAGGCAGTGTCTGCTCAGACAGGCTGCAACTGTCCTTATGAAGTATGTTTGCCCATTTCCTTGGGGGCCACTTGGCCAACTGGGACCCTCACCTGATTTGTTCAGCGTGTACCAGCTTTAACCCCACCAAAACTAATAGCAAACTGTAGGACGCCCAATCCCAGGGGATGCTTGGTGATACCAGCAAACTAGAAAGCAGGACAAGTCCTGCCGCAGGCTCTATTCTGGCAATCCAGGCTTTCAACACTGTGCGTACGGCTCAGAGGAGTCACAGGGCTCCCTTGAGGGCGGCCAAGTAGTACTGGTGATGCTGTTACAGTTACTGTAATACAGTAAATCTGACTAATAATAGTTATATATGGTCAGTTTTCTCCCCGGCAGCCCCCTTTTCTGCATTACTAATCCAGGATGCAGAGCAGGGAAGGAAGTTTCCACAAAGCTACCTGGAAATTTTCCTCAGATTGTTCCAGTAGGGGACGTCCTTTCCCTTCTCCCTGAGGAATACAGGAGGGGAGACAGCATCCATATATTCCCTACGTTATACACAGATCTCAGTGATCCGCTGATTGCTGAGCCCTCCTAACCACAATCTCTGTGCCTCCACTACTGCTCTAGGAACCTCTCCAGCCCCCTGGGAGCACAGGTTTATCGGAGATGTGCTTCCAGGACCTGTCACACTAGCCACTGCCCACAGGATCTGCTGAAGGGGCCATTGTAGAGGATGGAGGGGACTGATGGAGATGGGAAGGATAGTTAATGTAGCTGGTGATGCATAAACTTGGTGGGAGATTTACACCTTTCCATTTGCACCCAGAGTGCAGCCATAGACTCAGTCAGTGCAAGATTCATTGCTGTTACGAGAAAGAGGCAGATGATAAGACTCCAATTTCTCTAGGGGATGTGGGTAGGGCCATGGCAACTGAATTTTCAGTGAAATTTTCAGTGAATAATGATCACCCACAAAAATGGATGAAAAGGAAACATTTTACTGTGGGTCAAAATTTTTCATGGGGGGAAATCCTCTGTTTTCCAGTCTAGCTCAGACTGTGAGCTTCTGTCACTTGTGTTACCAGACCACGCTTCTCTGGTCACTCAGAGCTGGGTGGCATATGTAGAAGAAAAAACAGTCTTCATTTCTGTTTGGGTGGGCAAGGAAAAGACCTTAATTAACAAAGTAATTTCCTGGGGCAACAGCTTCAGCTGAACTGTGTCCCTGATCCGCGTCGTGTGAGGGTTTTTAAACAGATTTATTACCAAGTCATTGTTATGGAGCAAAATGCATTAAGCATTCGTAACACAAAGAAGAAATAACGGTGAGATGCACAAACAGTATCATGCATACAGCTTCACAATGAACTTCCCGTATTTGGCTACAAAAGAAGGCATGCACATTGCTTATTGCTAAATTGGAAATTGCAACTTCAGTCAAAAAAAGAGACAGTTTGCTGTCTTATTTAGCTTCAGAGAAAACTTTGCCCCCCACCTAGCTGACCACACTTATCGATTAGCACATTCCTAACTTCCTCTTAGCCCTTTAGCTACATGCTCAAACTGTCTTTGTGACAAACTTCATGTTTCCACATTCCCCCTCTTTGTGCTATAAGCACAGCAAGCTGTATTTCAAGTTTATCACAACTCTTTAATTTCCCTTATCAACTTCTATATTCATGATACCCTGTACCTCTTCATATTCTTCCATTTGTTCCTTTAAAATCCTTGCATACATTAGCTGAATAGCTCTGCGTTCAGCAATTTGAGCCTGGGTAGTCATCTGACACGTGGCACAGGTACAGCAAAGCAAAGAAGACATACAGTTATGCCAAGGAGAAACAACAGACCTTGGATAATGGTGGAGCTAACGTTTCCAAGTTGAGAGTTGAACCAGCTCCAGAGGCTCCAACCATCTGGTTGGTGCAATTTCTTGTTAGCCTCCTGTATTTTCTGCAAGGCTCAAGAAATACCCTCCTCATTATCTGGAACATAAGTGCAGCACTCTTGACCAATAACTCCACATGCCCCTCCCTTCTCAGCCAAAATGACATCAAGGGCTATGTGGTTTTGTAAGGTCATCTGTCTTATAGCACTCAGTTCCTCAGTGAGAGAGGATATAGCAATAACGATATTGTTTGCTATCTCTTCTAAGACCAAAGACACTTTTCTTATTTCTCGGAGGGCCAGTCCTAGCCCATACTGAGGAAGGGTAATACCTCAATATCGTTAGGTTTCAGTGATGGCTCTTTTGGCCTGTGTTGGAAAGAGAGTGTGGAGGCTGTGGGTGGTATGACGGATGGCAGGCTGCGTGAACCCAGAGTGGCCAGTAAGGCTCTTACTCTAGGGTTGTGGGGCTCCAGGAGCAGAGGAGTTGCCTCAATCGAGGGACGGGTATGACCAAACAAGAATGCAAACAAGGCTTCAACTGAAGAAATATTGCTCATTTATTTATTCATTAGTAAAGAACAAAGTGCATAGACATAACTAATACAAACACAAAACCAGAAAAAGATACAAAGGCCTAATAGTCTACCATGCATGTATTAATTTTTTATAGTACACAATTCTACTACTTACTGCCTCATGCTTACAGACAGATGGTCATTTGTAAACTCCCAGTTATCTTAAAGAAAGTGTACTTTCATACGTTACCAAAAGCGCTTCTTTCCCTAAGCCCCTTGGGTCGAATCGACTCTGATAAGTGTTACCCGTCCCTTGGATGCTGCTGGTTCATAGAAGGCCTCAGTCCAGCTACCGAGGATCCCAGAGGGCTGCAGTCCAAAGTGCGACTGACTTTTGGGGGTTTAAATACCCTCAAACTGATCAAGCTGATCAATTTACTTGTTCAGCTTGCCTCATCATGTGACATGTAACAGTGAACATGTTCACAGTGAACATGTTGGCACTTCCTGTTTTCACCCAGTCGGTTGCGGTCAGCTCATCCGTTCTTTTTTCTGCCCTCTATTTGTGCTGTGCTAGCATCTGGACTGCCCTTATCAGGTCCTTCCGGCCCTTTTCCCAAGCTATATATGTTACTATTTTATCTTAAAGCACAAACCCATTAACTATTCTTTTTATATTCTATGGGCTGCAGATAGGCGGGATAACAAACTCCATTCCATTCCTCTGGCCAATGCTTATATGCCTTATTCCCGCATGCCCAATATTCCCCTGGCCTGGCTGTGGTTCCATAGTCACATCGCTTAATTTGGAACTCAGCAAGCTAATATGGACCTTTCAAATAAATTGTGGGTGTCCCTAGTGCATGATCATATACTACTTGGGAACAATTTTGGGCTATGCCTAAATATCTCCGACCAGTAGAATTACAAACATAACACTCCCTGTCCTCTTTATGTGGACAGTCCGTGACCTTTAAGTACTCAGTCACATTTCTATTGACATCTTGCCAGGTGGCATTTTCAACAAAGGCAAGTTCCTCCCAAGAGGTATTGTTTTGAGATATAGCAATGGGAACCATTGGAATCCCCCCTCTGACATGGAGGGTTGGTGCCCACAAACCCAACAGTTAGTAATGTTAAGGTCCCATGTGTATTGTAGTAGAATGTGCAGGAATGTGTTGGAGCCAATAACACAAGGAGTCAAGAGTGCCAATGACACATACATGAACCTATTCATGATTCTTACTTCACTGTGAATACAGACTTAACCTTACACCGTCCTTCAGAGCAGCCTTAGTTGTGGCAAATCCTCTTCATGTGCTGGAGTTGATTTTCTTCAAATAGGGGAGAGATTGCCAGCTCTTCACCCTACTAGTTGGTGTTTGGAGTCTGTTTTAAGGCTATGTAATTGGTTAGTCTTACATGAGCGCAGGTTGTAGTCGTGGCATGGTGTATCGCGTCCGTCGAGGCCAGGGTTTGATACTGGGGCCTTGGTGGTTACCACGCTGTCTTCAACAGGAGGTGTTAATGAGGATTCATCTGGCGAGGGGACTTTTCTGCAATGTGATGCATGGATTCAAGTGCTTTTCCCTTCACACTTGACCGCTGTGTGTGTAGTGAGTAGGACTTGAAATGGGCCGGTCCACTGAGCAGCAAGTGCGTTCTTCCGCTTATGGTTCTTTATCAGGACCCAATCTCCGGGCTGGAGGTCGTGGCATGACTCCGCTGGTGAGGGTTGCTGGGCTTCCTTAACCTGTGAATGAAATTGCTGTACACATGCAATTAACTTCTTACAATAGTCTATCACCAGCTCATCTGCAAAGTGTAAGTCCCAGTGTTTTAAGGACAAGGCAGTTAACGGGGTTCTCATAGGGTGACCTGTCAAAATCTCATGGGGTGAAAGTCCAGTGATTCTGCTTGGAGTGGAACACATCACCATTAGAACCAATGGCAAGACATCCACCCATATCAAATTAGTTTCTGAGCAAAGTTTCGTCAAATTTAATTTCAGCACCCCATTCAGTCTCTCCACTAGCCCAGCTGACTGTGGATGATAGGGGCAATGAAGGTTGTGTTTCACTTGCAGGGCTTTTTGGATCTCCTGGAAGGCTTGTCCTATGAAATGTGTCCCTCTGTCACTATTGATGGGAGATGGTATACCATAGCAAGGGATAATATCATTAAGCAGGATTTTAACAACAATTCATGTGTCATTCTTAACACAAGGAAAGGTTTCAACCCACTTTGAGAAGGAATCAACAATAACAAGTACATATTCATATCTGTTGACACGTGGTAATTATATAAGTCAACCTGTATATTTATAAATGGGCCCCAAGGCGGGGGATGATTACCTAGTTTGCTTTTTCAACCTTTCCCACATTAAAATGTTGGCAAGTGGGGCAAGAGACGTAAAGTCATTGTACCACCGTAGAAATACCTGGGGCAATATCCCCCCTTTGCTTGTGTATGCCACGCCATGGTACAGATGAGCAAGGAAAGGCAGGGATGCATGTGGAACTGCTATCCTGTTCAGGGAGTCAACCCATAGACCTGAAGAATTGAGGATGCATCCTGCCATCTGCCAAGCAAACAATTCTTGAGGTGATGCAGCTGACTGTATTTGAGCAAGGGCGGGATTGGGTGAGGCATGACCACCTTGAAGCGATAAAGGCGTGAGGTGACATGCTGGGGAAGAAGAAGAATGGAATGGTCGGGAGGCAGCCTGTTTGACATAAAAGTCAGCCAATGAATTTCCTTTGGTCACCGGGTCAGTGGAAGCTATATGGGCCTGGCACTTAACTATAACAAGTTTAAAAGGCAGTTGAATGGCACCAGTAGTTTGGACACAAAGGGATCATTTTTGATGGGAGTGCCTGCGGCCTTTTTTTTTTTTTTTAAAGTAGTTTGTTTACTGCCCAGATATGTCCATTATTTGCAGTTCCTTTGTGCTACTTTGTCACCAAAAAGAGATCCAGAATCTTTCCCCATTCTTCTGGTTCTGGCTGCCTTTCCCACAGCCACAACTTTGGTCTTTAAAAGATGCTGAATTTTATAAAACATGGATGTACCCAAAGGGTTAAATGCTAACCAAACCAATTCATCTGAAACCACAAAGCAGGTTTTTTTTTACAAACCATGTGTGTTCATTTAGGTCCTTAAAACCATACAGATTTACACAATTTATTTGCACACACATATTCTCCTTTTCCCCTTGCACTGCTCTAATTATTTTCACTCAGCTATACACAAATTATATTCCCTTGATCTGCTGGCAAAGCTCCCCACAACGTTAATAGTTAAATGGGGACCCACTGCCCAGGTACCATGGATGTGGTGGCTCCAGGAAGCCTCCTTGAACCATGCCAGTATTAGCACAGCACTTTGAGAAGGCCCTGCCAAAATTATATTTTTTGTTATTGAGAATTTTTTTTTAATTAAATACTTAATAACAAAAGCTAAGCAACACTAGCTGTTTGTGTTTGCTAAATATTTTTTAAACTAGAATTTTTACAGACTTATACTTAAATTTTTATTTTGTACATTTAAAAACAGTCAAATATTAATGGAAACCCCTTATTTCCTTTTTTAAATTTGACTACTTGTTTAGTAATCAAATGATTTAAATCAGATTGTTCCTTTGCCTGCTGCCTGCAGGAGTTATTTACATGTAATTGTTTACAAACATTTCCTTTAAGAAAAGGGCCCATTTTCCTTCAGAATAGCTGTAAAGGCTTTTGGGGACAAAAACATGGTAGTAGCTACTACCTGACTCCTTTGTGTAGTTTGTTTCCACACAATGTGACTGTACCAAATTATACGTATATTTACTTTATTTAACATTATTAAACCAAAATATTGTAGCACTATTACTTTTATACCATTTTCATAACTATTACCCTTCAACAATTCCACAACTTTTAACTCTTCAATTGTCTTTAACTTTTGTAGTATTAATTCTTACAAAAGCTACCTTTAACTCCTTTCCTTTTCTTAAATTACTTACTTCTGCATTCAAACATATTATATCACTCTTTGCTGCCATAGCTTGAACATTTCACTGACAACATCGGTTTGTGATAGTAAACCCTTCATTCTTTTACTGTATTTGTCAGCCACTGTTTTTACTGAGCTGCATTCTTAAAGTGGCATACTGTGATTGTAAAACTTGAGTCACCAAGTACAATATTTGCAACACAGCTACTTTAGTCTGTGCTTTGTCAAAAACTTTTTATTTTCAAAGTATATTCAAAATTCCCTTCATTAAAATTTTAGAAAAACAAAAGTGCAAGGGGAGGGTGAAAAGCAACCAATTAGTTCTGTGAAATCATTTTAAAGCACAGGCTAAACACACCAATATTCCTTATCATTCCAACTGCGCCTTTAACCCTTAACTGCTAAACAAGAAGAAAAAGTGACAGGAAGGGGAGGGAGGAGAAGAAGCAGGGAAAAAGTGTGGGGGAGAAAGAAAATGCAGAGAAAGCCAGGGGGGGGGAGGGGGAGGAAGGAAAAGCAGAGAGAGAGAGGAAGGGGTTGGCAGTGAGCCCGGGGCAAGTCCAGAACATCCGTCTGATCCTGGTCATCTACCTCATTCTCTAGTTTGGTTGGAAGTTGAGGGTAAAGTGCAATGCGAGATTTCACTTTGGCCTCAGCCTCCTGTGGCTTTTTCTCCTTAGTCTGGTCCAGTTGCTTTGCAGGTTTCCATTAGTATTCTGCAAGCTTTTAACCTTAAACTTTTCCCTTCTTTTATAGGGCTCCTCATACCATGCAAAATATGCCTGCCACTCCGGCTGTTTAATCCTGGCTCCCTTTGACTCCAAGGCTCCTCTTAAGTGGATAATTGTGTCATGGGAAAAAGAGCCTTCCTTTGGAAATTGCTCGACCAGATTATCATGGGTGAGAGAGTTCCATTTATCTAAGTAATAACAAGTATATGGACCATAATTCACATACATATAAAAAGCGGGGGACTCTTTTGGTGGAGCCCCTTTACTTTGTCCTGTACCCATATTTAATACAATAATCAACACCCCTTCAAACAATATAAAACCATAAACCAGAGTTGACTTACTCAGTTTCCTTTTCCTAGGATCCGGTCGTAAAGTTGTTTTCCATTTGCCCACTATTAAGTCTGGTTAGAGGTGGCTGCGCGGGAGGAGATGTACCGCACTGCCAACGGACCCGGAGACCAACTTTTAGGGATTTCACAGGGCCCCTTACCTAGTTGTGGCGCCGTTGGAGTCCAGAGTCGGGACAGCCGCCGATCTCCCTCCTCGCTCTGCACACTCTATCCGAGTCCGGTTCTTATGATCACATGAGCCCTATCCTGGGTTTGCCAGTGATAAGGGCAGGGTAAAAAGTCAGGTCATGAGTTAGAGGAGGAGAGTACATTAAATTATCACCCAAGTCTTTCAGGGTTCACAGAATCACCAGTGGCAAACTACCCCATTTAAGGAACACTTTGAAGGGTGCCCACAGTTGTACTCTCATTCTCATTACCCTGACCGGGTAGACTCTGGAGCAAACAGGGACCTTGACACACCCAGGCGAGCTGCAGCGATCCGAGTCATGGCACCAAGAATTGTAGAAGAAATCACAGTCTTCACTTCTGTTTGGGTGGGCAAGGAAAAGACTTTTATTAAAAGATAATTCCCTGGGGCAACAGCTTCAGCTGAACTACGCCCCTGATCTGCGTCGCATGAGGGTTTTTATACAGCCTTATTACAAAGTCATTGTTATACAGCAAAATGAATTAAGCCTGCGTAACACAAAGAAGAAATAACAGTGAGTTGCACAAACAGTTGCACAAGGAACTTCCAGTATATGGTTACATTCCCGTATTTGGTTAGCTTATTGCTAAATGGGAAAGACACAACTTCAGTTAAGAAGAAAGAGACAGTCAGTAGTTTGCTATCTCGTTCAGCTTCAAAGAAAACTTCCCCCAGCCTAGCTGACCACATTTATCGGTCAGAACATTTCCTAACATCCTCTCAGCTTTCAGCTACATGCTCAAACTGTTCCACACTGTACAAGAAGGAGCAGGGGTAACTTTAGTACTTAATGGCCTTTGCTTTAGAAAGTATTTCAGAGGAATTCCAACTACACTTTGCAATGGGCTTATCATATTAATTTTTTCTTCAGTGAGCAGTTGCATGACACTGTCTCCTGGTAACTGACCAGAAGCTGTTCCTAACACTTAAATGAAGGGTTCTGCACACAATATCTCTGCAAGGATTGTGTGAAACTTTCCAAAAAGTCAAGAGCCAAACGAACCACTGGTCTGTGTTTTAGCAAACAGTAGACATGAGATGCAGGTAAAGGGATTATATAGTGGCTATCTGTAATTTATGCCCATCACCTGTTACATGAGTATGGCCGAACTAACTTGCACACTCCATTGCATATGAGTGAAATCTAACGTTTGCACTATTCGTTGTGACACCAACAACTCTCCCGCCAAGATGAATTAACTTTCTGTGTTAGCTTGTATCGTGCCAAATATCTACAGAACCCTTTGTCATGCGGGCTGGCTTGAGAGGTGGGGCAGCTAGTATATTGTGTGACATCAGCATGGCAGAATCATAATAATCCATGTGGGATAGGCCATGTCAGGTACCGTTAGGAAGGTTATGATATGCTAAAAGAATATTACTTATGTTCATGTGTAATATGTGAAATGGAAGTTATAGATGTATTTGAGATATCTGTGTTTCAATTGTGCTGCCGGGGCAACACCCCAGATAGGATGGCTGCAGAACAATGGCCAGCGTAATGGCCTATTAAGGCCTCCTCAGGTGCAAGGGGCCTAAAGAGAGGAGCCAGCATCACTAATGAGTCACCAGAACCTGCTTACGTGACTGGACCCCAGGCACACCTGAAGAGCCACCAGGATTGGCCCATGTGACTCTGGACTCCATTTTGGGTCTTGTGACTGTCCGCAGGCCGCATGGCCGGGAAAGGGGATTTATAAGATCAAACCACAGGATCCATCTTGGTCTATGATCCTGTCCAGCTGCAGACACACACTTACCTCTGGACCAATTCATCTTGCAACTGAACTGAAGGACTTAGACCTATCCAGGTACTGGATGTGAACCAGAGGGAACTATACAAGCCTGCAAATCCACATCTCTTCCAGAAACCTGATGTAAATGGACTTTTAATCATTTGTATATCTGTGATTTATTTTATCCCTTTAATATTTCTCTCATGGTTTATTTCTTTCTTTTTAAAATAAACCTTTAGTTTAGATACTAAAGGATTGGCTGACAGCGTGGTATTTTAGGTAAGATCCAAACTTATATTGATCTGGTGCTGTGGCTGACCCCTTGGGGTCAGAGGGAACCTTTTCAGTAAAGAGCATATAGCCTAGTAACTGGTATCTTTACTGGACTTAGTGCTGATTTGGGAGCCTGGAGCTGAAATGCAATAAAGGGGGCTATGGGCATTTGTGGACTGGCTTCTTGATATCCAGTGTGGGGTAATCAGAAGCAGTTCGTGGCTGGTTGGGAAGCCGGGCTTCAGTGTCACCCAGCAGCGTGGGGAGAATCTACTCTCCTTTTGCAGCCTGCCCTGATCTTGGCATTATCAGTTGGCTACCCTGGGCACGGGTCGTATCACACCCTTGTCTGCGGAGAGGATGAGGTCCTGTGAGGGTAAATAGAATCCTGTAGGATGATCGAGCTCTCTAGATTCAGTCAACACTGGCCAGACAAAGCACTGAAGCTTCTCTTTGAGCAATTCTTGGGATTCAGAGTGTATCACCAGGAGCGTTTCCTAAGTGAAAGTAAATAGAGCCTGTTTCCAATCAAATTTACACTTGTAAATCTGGAGTGACACTGTTGATGTCAATGTTCCTGAACTCAGAACCTGGCCTAAGAATTTATCCCTTGTCCTGCAAAGAGAAAGTGGTGTAATTTGGGCTCTTGGGAAGGAGAAAATTATTTTAAAAATGAGGCAATGAAACATTTATAAATAACATCAACTCAGGAGAGATAAATACAATGACCATTTTCACCATGTGCTTCCCATGTGTATAAACATGATACAATGGGCTAGACTCAGAAGTGGAGAGCCAGAGAGGTGTCTGAGGGAAGGTCACAAATGTAAAATCACACAGTGCTCAAGCAGGATCTGGAACTCACAACCACAAGATATCAATGGGACCAAGAGTTTAGTAAGATACAAAGAGGGACTGGTTATTTATATGGGGAACCAGAAAATCCAATTACACTAGTGAGGACTTTTTTTAAAAAGGTTTGGAAGAGCTATAAAATTTCCTGATTTACATTATAAAGTATGTCTAACCAATGGGTGTCAGGAGGAAACTTTCCCTGGGGGCAGGTTATCTCACAGCTGTCTATTGCAGGGCTTCCTCAACCTTTCTCTAAGCATCTGTGACTGGCCACTAGATACTGGGCTAGATGGACTACAGGTCTGATCCAGTCTGGCAATGCGTATCTTCCAATCAGTGGTGTAAATCCAAGACTATTTTTGTGAATGATATCTCATTCAATATCATTTAGTGTCCTGTTATTTTTCCTTTCAGGAAGTAAAGTTCAAAACTCCTCGGACTTGCCCAGTGCATTATTTCAGCTGTCAATGACACCAAATTCCAATCTGCAATGTTCTTTCTCACAGGAATACCTGGGCAGGAAGATGTCCATGTCTGGTTTTCTATCCCCTTCTGCTTAATATGTTTTACTTTAATATGAAATTCACTTTTCTGTTCATGTGCTTATGTACATTATTCTTTCCATGTTGACCATCACAGAACTTGGCATATCAATATTCACCATGATGACAACACTGGGCATATTCTGGTTTAACTGTAGGGAGATCAGCCATGATGCCTGTTTTGCCCAGCTGTTCTTCATGCAAATGCTAACGTTAACTGAATCCTCTGTGCTCTTGTCCATGGCCTTTGACCGCTTTGTTGCGATTTGTCACCTGCTGAGATATGCTTCCATCTTCACCCCACCCAGAATAGCCAAAATGGGACTGGTGTCTCTTAAGAGGGGTGGCCCTAACATTTCCATTCCCCATTCTCCTGAGACAGTACCGATATTGTCAAGCGAACATCCTCTCCCATTTCTACTCCCAGCATGATGATGGCTTGTTCTGATATCAGAGTCTACATCATCTATGGCTTCTTTATAACACTCGCTTCACTGGGGTTGGACTTCCAGCTCATCATCCTATCATATGTGATGATTCTCAAAACAGTGCTGAGCATCGTATCCCATGCGGAGCGCCTCTAGGCCATGAACTCCTGTGTCTCCCACGTCTGTGTCGTCCTGCTTTCCTACATGCCAATACTTGGCTTGTCTGTCATAAACAGATTTGTGAAGAGCTGTTCTCCCTTGCTTCAGAAGGTCCTGGGCATTATCTATTTGTTAGTTCCTCCCCTTATGAACTCAATCGTGTACAGCATGAAAACCAAACCCATTCGTGTGAGGATTATTATGGTCTTCGTTAAGTGACATGTCATTTCACCACCCAGCTCTAATGCTGGTGACACGGGAGATGAGCTACTGATCTCCTTCACCACCTCTCCTCACTGGGGGAACGGGCCTGAGGTAAGCAGCAGCATTTACACAGTGACTGTGTTTGTGTAATACCAGGGGATGGGTGGGATGTTATCACATAAAGAAAAGTATCAGTGTCAGTTCAGACCTCAGAATTGCTGTGGATACAGTCATTTCAGAGAAGGAACATGGATGTTTTGTCCAATTGTCCGTGACCTGTCACTGTCCTGTCTCTGGTTAAACACCCAGGGGCCATGAGAAAAGCTGCAGAGCTGTTTTGCAGTTGCAATCCAGACCCTTCCTGAGCACTGTGGCTGCTGCGTGATCCATGAGAGTGGCACCAGCTGTGAGAGGGGCTATTCCAAAGGCATGGCCGCCCACCCTTCCCCTGTGCCCTCACCCAGGTGTGTTAAAGCAGGAGCCCCAAGAGAAGACATTCAGTCAGCCCCCCGCCCCCTGCATGGCTCTGCACACAACACACCGACTGAGCACCCCCCATGCACCATGCTGACCACAGGCAGAGCACAGCTGCGTGTGTGAGTGAGGGTTGCACAAACAGGAGTCATGACAACAGACTAAGGCCCAGGGATCCCTCAGCAAGGGCTTAAGAAGAAAACCCAGTTCTTATCTAGCACTTCTCATCAGGAGATTGATAAATTAAACAAGAAGATGTGGGCACAAGACCACATGGGATTCACCCAAGGGTTCTGAAGAAACGTGAAATTGCAGAACCATTAACTGTGGTATGTAGCTTATCATTTAAATCAGCTTTTGTATCAGATAGAATCATAGAATCATAGAGCTGGAAGGGACTTCAGGAGGTCATATAGCCCAACCCCCTGCTCAAAGCAGGACTAACCTCAGCTATATCATCCCAGCCAGGGCTTTGTCAAGCCTCAGCTTAAAAACCTCTAAAGATGGAGATTCCACCACCTCCCTACATAACCCATTCCAGTGTTTCACCACCATCCTAGTGAAAGCTTTTTCCTAATGTCCAACCTAGACCTCCCCCACTGCAACTTGAGACCGTTGCTCCTTGTTATGTCACCTGCCACCACTGAGAACAGCCTAGCTCCATCCTCCCTGGAACCCCCTTTCAAGTAGTTAAAGGCTGCTATCAAATCCCCCCTCATTCTTCTCTTTTACGGACTGAACAAGCCTAGTTCCTTCAGCCTCTCCTCATAAGTCATGTGCTCCAGCCCCCTCATCATTTTTGTTGCCCTCCGCTGGACTTTCTCCAACTTCTCCACATCCTTTTTGTAGTGGGGGGCCCCA
The DNA here is from genome assembly GCF_026122565.2 of Emydura macquarii macquarii. Classification (NCBI taxonomy): domain Eukaryota; kingdom Metazoa; phylum Chordata; order Testudines; family Chelidae; genus Emydura; species Emydura macquarii. The sequence goes on along the minus strand of NW_027131233.1, from coordinate 175,776 downwards.
AACTGGACACAATACTCCAAATGCGGCCTCACCAATACCGAATAGAGGGGAATGATCATTTCCCATGATCTGCTGGCAATGCTCCTACTAACGCAGCCCAATATGCTATTAGCCTTCTTGGCTACCAGGGCACACTGCTGAAGCCTATCCAGCTTCTTATCCACTGTTACCCCCAGGTCCTTTTCTACAGAACTGCTGCCTAGCTCGTCAGTCCCCAGTCTGTAGCTGTGCATCCCCAGTCTGTAGCTGTGCAGATGATGGGGAGATAGCTAATGTGACACCATTTTTTTAAAATGCTCCAGAGGCGATCCTGGCAATTACAGTCCAGTGAGCCCAACTTCGGTATCAGGCAAATTGGTTGAAACTGTAGTAAAAAACAGAATTGTCAGACACATAGATGAACACAATTCCTTGGGGAAGAGTCAACATGGTTTATGTAAAGGGAAATCATGCCTGACTAATCAGGAAGAATTGGTAGGGGAAGTAGAAGTGGATGGTAACCTGGACAGCAGCGACCATGAGATGGTCGAGTTCAGCATCCTGGCAAAAGGAAGAAAGCAGAAAAGCAGGATACAGCCCCTGGACTTCTGAATGCAGACTTAGACTCCCTCAGGGAGCTGATGGGCAGGATCCCCTGGAAGGGTCATATGAAGGGGAAAGGAGTCCAAGAGAGCTAGCTGTATTTTAAAGAAATCATACTGAGGGTGCAGGAACAAAAAATACCAATGTGCAGAGAGAATAGCAAACATAGCAAGTAACCAACTTCGCTTAAAAAAGAAGTCCCTTTGAATGTGGATGGACAATGGGCATCTCACGCACCTCTGAACATCTCCCTCCACCCTCCCTAACCCAATGACAGTTGTGCAGCTGTGCAATTACTGTAGCTGGGCTAGAAAGACAAAGGCCATCAGTTCACGGTCCACAGGCTTCAGGGCATGTGCTGATCTGTTATGGGGGCTCAGGAAGCTGTACTTCTCCATGGCAGGATATTGCACCTTGACGGTTTTATGACTGATCTCGGGCAATCTGTATTGAAATAGGATGCACAAGAGCCTGTCCACATGCACATCACGGTCTCAGGGATTCAGCACCAGGCTCATCAGCCAGGAATAGCAGTAGATGCTCAGATTTTATGACAATGAGCTGCAGCACTGAAATGCAAATAGATAAATGAGCACATCTAACCCGTAGCTCTTCTTTTCTCTCTGGAGTTTTAGCAGTGCAGGACAACTCTAGCAAGTCTGCCATACTCAGTTTGCCCCGACAATCTGACGCTCTATTATCAGTGAATCATTTCTTCATTTCGAGGCAGGCTTTTATTCTGAAATTCTCCAGGGTCTGTTGCTGTTCCTACTGGTCACGGAGCGCAGGGAATTGTCCCCGAGTCCTGGACAACCTGAGACTCCACTGGGACTATACGGAGGAATCATAAAGGTCCCTGTCCAGCATTGTGAGTGTCAGATGTGAGATTCGTACACTCATTCTTGGGTCGCAGTAAGGAGATTTCCTCTTTCTGCTGCATGGGATTTGGGTGAGTTACCTCGTCCTGCAATATAGTTAGTGCTAAGGGCTCGGGAATGGTTCAGGTCAAGAACAATCTAGGCAAGAATTCTCCAGCACAGAGCCTTGAACTGTTTAGTGCTGTCAGAAACATGAAGGGATTTAAAATTGGAACTAAAGATTTATTTTAAATAGTTTAGACAAATATTTGTTTTTAAGGTCATTTCCTTGTCTCTCACTGTGTCCTTCTAAATGACTTAGAAACTTCCTTTTTTTAGGTCTGTGTGGTTTTTTTCTCTGGTTCTCTCAACTTTTCCAATTCAGCAACTTTACTGCCAGGATAAGACACGTAGCCAGAGCCTCGTCATGGCTATCTGTGATACCTGAGATTTCAGAACACAAATGAGTGAGACAGGGCTCTACAGACAGGCCAGATTCTGTCCTCACATTCTGCCTTCAGTGACTCACTCCCCATTGACATTGACATCACTGATTTAAGGAGAATCAGGGCCCCTGTGTTTTGAAATCCCCATCTTTCATGCCCATTCTCAGAACACCACATAAACTGGGAGTCTTCCTTCAAATTCTTTCAGCACCCTAACAGAATAGCTCTCACTGCTGCTGGACCTGAAGCCAGGATTTTCACAACAGGGAGACTAAAGTTCAACATTAAGGGTGAAATCTTGGTCCTATTGAGATCAATGGCAAAACTCCCACCAGGGCCAGGATTTCACCCTAAACCCATATTTAGGGACTTAAATAAAAGGCCTGATTTTCACCGGTCATTAGCCTCCAGTGACTTCAACTGGAGTAATCCTGTGGCCTCTAAGGATGGGTGAGCTCATCTGGACCAGAGGAGAACTGCCAGGAGAGTAGCTGAAATCTTAAACTTACAGCTTAGAAGTTCAAAACAATTAGAGTAAAAATTTTGGGGGGGTCTGCTCTGTCTGTTCCCCTGCCTGTCTAGTTCAATAGAGGATGAGAAACAAAATACAGTAAAAATAAAAGCATTTTTCTGGCTTAGAGGAAACCGGGCAGTGTTGGAAATCTCACTGAGGTTGTACCAGGCACACACCGGGTGTGTGTGGTGGGGGCGGGATGTGCAGTATCCAGAACGGAGTGGCACACAGTCCTGAAACAGGGCAAAATAGATAATTGACATCCCACCTAATTCACACACCAAAGAGGTGTAACTAGGCCTCCTGCAATCTCCTAAGGTAGGGGGGTGTCTCAGGCTGTAATGTAATGTGGACACACTGTAGTAGATTGTATCTGACACCTTCCTCCAACCAGCCCATCCCTTCTCCTGTACCTATCTCACAACAGCCTCGTGGTATCTTCAGCAATTGCCAACATGGAAAAGCAACAGCAGGAAGTTGTGTCTGGGTTTCTAACTGGCGGGTATATACTAAAGCTTTGTGTCATTTTAGGGAAGAGTTACTTGTGCTGGCTCCTTTTAGTCTCCATATCCTCTTGTTATACTTGTAAAAGAAAAGAATAGCAGGAGCGTATTTAGGGCACAAGGCACTATGCCACGTTTATTATGCATGTAAGAATATCAAAAAGCCGTCACATTCACACACACATTCATAAAGTTTTGCAAGCTGCTGTGATATAATGAAAAGTCCGTTTATGCGTTGCTCAAGCCTAGTGGCCAACTAGACTGGGCATGAGGAGGGAGCTGAGCCTCTGTGAGTCACGAATCCAATGCTCCAGATGACAATTGCAGAAGGAGACCCAAATTTTCCATGTTTTTACCCATCTTTGATACTTGCTGGCTCTTATGTCAGTCTATGGGCTTGCTGTGTCATGCTGCCTCTAGGTTCAATATAGTTGTTAATTACCAGCTAATTGCAAGCATGACGAGCTTCTTATTTCTGGACTTTCTTTGTTCCCAGCATGGAACCTTCTGTACTTTCGGGTCATTAATTTGCACTTTAGGTCATTGATAGGTATTCTTCGCCCTTCAGGGGCAGGATGGCAGTCGGTGTCTTCACTCCCCTTTCCGTTGTCAGAGCAGTTTAGGTTGGTGTCTTTTTATGCCCTGCACATACATTCCTCACTCTCACACAAAGGGAATTTTTCAAGATATTTTTAGGTTCAATAGTACAAGTTTCAGGAAAGAGCTCACTTCAAGAAACTAATAGGATCACTGTGTGCCAGGGCTGGAGGGTGTGGATGTGCGGAGGGGGGTGTACACGGACAGGCAGGCAGAGTTGGTGGATTTGCAGGCAGGCAATGGGGGATACAGGGACAGATGGACAGCATTGCTGAAATTCAATTTTTCTTCCTGATTGTTGGTCCCATGCCAGTTCTGGGAGCTTTCCTTTCCCCGAGTGTGTCTGGGCAGGTCTCAGGGCCTCTTTCTCCTGGCAAGCCATAGAATTGCACTCTGTGTGTCACAACCTTCACTCATTTTTTTCCAATTTTTTTTCCAATTGTTGAATATTAACCAACTTCAGGCGTTTCCCCAGTGGAAAGAACCATTGATCTTTGTTCCTCAGCCGGGTCCATTAACCATTGGTTCTTACCCCGTCTATAATCACCTTCTGCCTCCCAGGCTGCTCTGATTCCAAAACTACACTGGGTGACAGCATCTTCTCCAGGCTCAACCTTAACCATCTCTGGTAAATTCACTGGATTGAGCCTTTGAGTCTATCACTGTACGGCAGGATTTACAATCTTTACACATTCTTGTGGCTCTTCTCTGACTTCTCTTCAGTGAATCAACATCTAACTTTAATTCTGAACACCAGAACTGGACACATTATTGCAGGAGCAGGTGCACAGTGCCAAAGAAAGGGGAAAAATAACTTCTCTACCTCAGCTTGAGCGTCCCCTCTTTATCATCCCAGGATCACTTTAGCTCTTTTGGCCACAGGCTCACAGTGGGAACTCACATTTAACTAATTATTCCTTCACGCTCCCAAAATCTTGTTCAGACTCACTGCTTCCCACGATAGAGTCCTCTGTAGTGTAAGTATTGTCTTCCTTCTTTGTTCATAGACACATACATCTACTGAGCTGTATTAGAACACACATTGTTTGCTTCGACCCAATTTACCAACCAGTCCAGATTGCTCTGAATCAATGACCCATCCTGTTCATTATCTACGATCTCCTGATTTTTGTGGGATCTGCAAACTTTATCAATATTCAAACATGAGAAGGGTAAGGATCTGGGTTGCTGCCAGGTGTCTCTGATTACCCTTGTCAGTTAACAAGGCAGAATAAAGATTTTTCCTCCAATGGGCATATACATTGCACTTATTGACTTTAAACATCATCTCTTATCACTACAGTTGATTAGCTCCCTCTGAGGACATCTCTTGACTGGACTATGGCCTAAATAATTTGGTGCCATGTGCAAACCATAGAATCATAGAAAATTAGGTTTGGAATGGAACTCGGGTGGTCATCTAGTCCAACTCCCTGCTTCAATTAAATCATCCCTGCCAGGGCTTTGTCAAGCCGGGCCTAAAAAAAAAACTCTAAGGGTACAGATTGCACCACTTCCCTAGGTAACACATTCTGATGCTTTACCACCCTCCCAGTGAAAAGCTTTTTCTTAATATCCAACATAGACCTCCCCCACTGGAACTTGAGACCATTGCTCCTAATTCTTACATCTCGCACCACGCTTTCCCTAATCTTTCTCTTGTTGGTAACATACATGTAGAAACCCTTCTTGTTCCCCTTCACGTCCCTTCCTAGCGGCAACTCCAATTGTGCTTTAGCCTTCCTGATTTCATTCCTGCGTATCCGAGCAGTATTTTTATAATCTTCCCTAGTCATCTAACCAAGCTTCCACTTCTTGAAAGCTTCTTTTTTGTGTTTAAACTGAACAAATACTTTTTTGTTAAGCCACGCTGGGCGCCTACCATATATGCTATTCTTTCTGCACATCGGGATGGTTTGTTCCTGTGCCCTCAATAAGGTTTCTTTAAAATACAGCCAGCTCTTTTGGATTTCTTTCCCCCTCATATGAGCCTCCCAGGTGATCTTGCCCATCAGCTCCCTGTGGGAGTCAAAGTCTGCTTTTCTGAAGTCCAGGGGCCTTATCCTGCTGTTCTCTTTTCTTCCTTTTGTCAGAATCCTGAACTCGACCATCTCATGGTCACTGCTGCCTAGGTTGCCACCCACTTCTACTTCCCCTACCAAATCTTCTCTGTTTATGCAGGTCAAGAGCAGTATCGCCCCTAGCTGGTTGCTCCAGCACTTGCACCAGGAAGTTGTCCGCAATACTCTCCAAAATGTTCCTGGATAGTCTGTGCTCTGCTGTATTGCTCTTTCAGCAGATGTCAGGCTCATTGAAGTCCCCCATGAGAACCATGTCCTGTGAACTGGAGACTTTCCCTCCTTGGTTGAAGAAAGCCTCATCTACCTCATCCTCCAGGTCTGGTGGTCTGTAACAGACACCCACCATGACATCACTCCCCTTTTTAGATTGTTAGTAACTATAAAATATTTACCGCGTAATTTGTTATCACATGGGTAAACAACTCGCCTGGCTTCTCTCCCTTCACAGGCACCTTGAGCATTTCTGAGCCTGATTGGCACCTCAACCACTTTATGGCTGCTTTCAACCTCACCACCTCCGAACCGTCAACATTCATCCTAAATGGCATCCCAGGGATGGAAGATGCCCACATCTGGATTTCCATCCCTTTCTCTATGTGCTACATCATCTGCCTGTTGGGAAATTTCATGGTTCTGTTTGTTGTGAGCAAAGAGCAGACCCTGCACAAGCCCATGTTCCTGCTGCTCTGCATGCTCGCTCTCACAGACATTGGCATGTCTAGCTGTATCATGCCGAAGGCACTGTGCATATTTTGGTTCCGTTTTAAAGGCATCACTGTGGAGGGCTGCCTCACCCAGATGTTCTTCGTCCATGCGTTTGCTGCTATGCACTCAGCCGTCCTCGTGATAATGGCCTTCGATCGCTATGTTGCCATATGTGACCCTCTGAGATATGCCACCATCCTTAGCAATGCACGAATCACTAAGCTAGGGCTAGTGGGTTTGATACGAGCTGTTCTCTTTAATCTGCCAGTGCCAGTGTTACTGCGGAGGCTGCCATTCTGCACCAACCATGTTATCCTTCACACATACTGTGAGCATATTGCTGTGGTGAAAATCTCATGTGGGGACACCAGAGTCAATCGGACGTACGGACTGGTGATAATATTAGTGACCATCGGGTTAGACCTGACAGTCATTGGACTAACCTACGTGCTGATCATCAGGGCCGTCCTCAGGATCAACTCTAAAAAAGCCCACTGGAAAGCCCTCAACACCTGCACAGCCCACATCTGTGTGATGATGATGACTTATACTCTCTTCCTCTTCTCCATCCTGACACACAGGTTCGGTCAGGGCATCGCTGCCCATGTTCACATCCTCTTGGCCAATCTCTATCTCCTCGTCCCCCCCATGCTCAACCCTATCATTTATGGAGTCAAAACAAAAGCGCTTCGTGACAAAGTGCGAAAATACACCTGCAGAATATGATCACCTAGGGCCACTGACTTTAAAACTGCGTCACAGGAGGGGAAAGAATGTCTCCTCGTTAATCAAAGGTGCTTTGTCCCAATTTGATTGAGTTCTGTCTTGAGGAATTTCCAAGTTTCAGAAATTCCTCACACCTAATGTCTTATTACTGCATCACCAAGCACTGCCCTCTCCATTGCTAAGTTCCATCTCTCCAACCATCACCTGATCTCTTTCAGAATCACCTGTTGTCCCCAGCCCCACATACCCTGTCACTCAGCCTTTCTTTGACTTCCAGATCACCAGCACTGGTGGTGTCTCATATGCTCTCAGACCTATTTTACGTCAGTATGGTTGTTGACTCTCACCATTGCTCACTCTCCTCCATCTTTAACACTTTTGCCCCTCTCTGCCATCACAAGGTCACCAATTCTGCCACCCACTAGGCCCCAGCAATCTCTTCCTAACCCAAATCGGTCATCAGAAAGGATGTGGACAAATTGGAGAGAGTTCAGTGGAGGGCAACAAAAATGATGAGGGGGCTGGAGCATATGAATTATGAGGAGAGGCTGAGGGAACTGGGCTTGTTTAGCTCTAGAAGAGAAGAGTGAGGGGGGGGGATTTCATAGCAGCCTTCAACTACCTGAAAGAGGGTTCCAGGGAGTATGGAGCTAGTCTGTTCTCAATGATAGCAGATGGCAGAACTAGGAGCAATGGTCTCAAGTTGCGGTGGGGCAGCTCTGGGGCAGCAGAGAATCCAACTGGGAGGTTGGTTCTGTGGTTTGGGCACTGCTCTGCCACTCAGGAGAGCTGGGTTTGATTCCCTTACCCTGTGTGAACCTAGGCAAGCCCCATTGCAAACAGGATTTGGAATACCTCTGATATACTCTGTAATTAATGTGATTAAGTAATAAAGATACCCTTGCTTGTTCATGCATTTCACCTTGAACCTCCCCCCCCCCCCCCAGTTAGCTGAATAACAGGTGTTGGAGTTACTTTCCTAGACCAGTGTTTTTCAACCTGGGGTCCATGGACCCCTGGGGGTCTGCAGATTATGTGTAAGATTTCCAAAGGTAGTCACACCTTCATTTGAAATTTAGAAGGTCTCCACAGATGAGAAAAGCTCTAATACCACTGTACTATAGAATGAGAACCCAGCGCATGAATATTGTATATGCTGATCCCAGTTCCTGTACCACTCCGGATAAAGGCTGCAGATTTACATCACAGAACCTGAGGAGAACCTGTCAGCTACTAACCCAAGGACAGAGGAGTTATTAGCTGCAAAGGATTCTCCTACTTTTGGTTTCTCACAAGCGATAGAATAAGGGCCAAGATGCTGCAATATTTTCAAGTTCTCAAGAAATCCAGATGACACACGCAACATTTTTGGTCCCCCTCTGATCTTCTTTCAGAGATGATTTCTCAGGTTAGAGGGGAAAGAATGGGCTAGAGTATAGATGTATAAATGTTATGCCAAAACTTTTCATTGTAATACAATTATTATAAACCAAATTTTCATTCTATCCATGTCTATCAAAAGCATGTCTATGGAAAGCCAGCCGCAAAGTTGTTGGAATCTGTACAGGAAAAAGCAGGGGTAACTTTGTTACTTAATGACTTAATTAGAAAGTATTTCAGAGGTATTCCAAACCCTGTTTACAATGGGTTTGTGTTATTAACTCTGTGTTCAGTGAGCAGTTGTATGATACTGTTTCCTGGTAATTGACCAGAAGCTGGTTGTAGCACTTACATTCAGAATCGTGCACACAATTACTCTGCTACACTTCTGCAAGACTTTCCAGAAAGCCATGAGACAACAGAACGGCTGGTCTGTGTTTCAGTGAAGCGTAGAGATGAGGTGAAGGGACAGGGATTATAGTAGTAGTTGTACGTAATTTACACTGTGGCAAGGTGGGCCTGTTTTGCCCCGTGGGTCTGCGCTCCCTACAGCCATGCCGGTGGTGCGGCTGGGTGGCAGCGGGGGGAGGGGTCCGGGGGGGGGGGCCGGTCCCGCCCCCGCCCTCTACCCCGGGCCCCAACCCAGGGACCCTGCGAGGAGTAGCCTCATACAGCCTAGTCCAAGGGTCTACCACCTTCCCTGGGTCGCTCCTCTGTAGCCCCCCCGGCTTGTGGCTCTCCTTCAGACTCTCCTCCGGTCTCCACACCTTGCAGCAGCTCTGCTCCGCTCCGCTCCGCTCCTCTACTGACTCCACACCTTGTAGCAGCTCTACTCAACTCCCTCTCATCTACCCCCACCCGCCTGACCGGGAGGCTCCCAACTGCTGGGGCAAGTTCCCTGATTGGCCCCAGCTGGCCTGATTGGCCTAATTGGCCTGGAGTGGCCGCAGCTGGCCTGATTGGCCCAATTGCCCTGGGGCGGCCGCAGCTGGATCACCCAGGGAACAAAGATTTGCCAAGCCTGGGGCTGATATACATGCCTTCCAGCACCCTCCTATAGCTATCAGGGCTAGCCCCGTCACAACACCCATCACCTGTTACACGAGCCTGGCTGAAGTAACTTGCAACTCAACTGCATATAAGTGCAAAGGTATTGTTTACACTATTTACCAGTTGGGACACGAACCCCTCTCCCACCCAGCTGAAGTAACTGTCTGTATTAGCTTATAACTTGCCAAATGTCTACACAAACCTTGTCTGGGGAGAGTAAGGGGCCCTGAGAGGATAAAGAGAAGCCTTTAGGATGATCAATCTCTCTGGATCCAGTTAACACTGGCCAGGCAAAGCACTTCAGCTTCCCCTGCAAGGATTCATGAGGTTCAGAGTGTATCACTGGGAGCATTTGCTAAGTGAAAGATAATAGAGCTCGGTTCCAATCAAATTTACACATGTAAAGATGGAGTGACGCTGTTGCAGTCAATGTGCCTGAACTCACAGCCTGACCTAAGAATTTATCCCATGTCCTGCAAAGAGGCAGTGGTGTAATTTGGGCTCTTGGGAGTGGAGAAAATTATCAAAAAATGAGCCAATGAAACACATTTATAAATAACATCAACTCAGGAGAGATAAATACAATGACCAGTTTCACCACATGCTTCCCATGTGTATAAACATGATACAATGGGCCACACTCAGAAGTGGAGGGCCAGAGCGAGTGTTCGAGGGAAGGTTACAATTGTAAAATCACACAGTGCTCAAGCAGACTGTGGAACTCCCAGCCCCAAGATATCAATAGGACCAAGAGCTTAGTAGGATACAGAGAGGGAATGGTTATTTATATGTGGAATCATAAAATCCAATTACAGTAGTGCAGACTTTTGAAAAGGTTTGGGAGGGCTATAAAACTTCCTGATTTACATCATCAAGTATGTCTAACCAGTGGGTGTCAGGAGGAAACTTTCCCTGGGGACAGGTTATCTCACAGCTCTCTATTCCAGGGCTTCCTCTACCTCTCCCTAAAACATATCTTACCAACCACTGGGCTAGCTGGACTACAGGTCTGATGAAGTCTGGCAGTGACTATCTTCTGAATGGTGGTATACATATGAATATAAGAACGGCCATACCGGGTTGGACCGATAGTCCATCTAACCCAGTATCTTGTTCCAACAGTGGCCAATGACAGGTGCTTCAGAGGGAATAAATAGATCAGATAATTGTCAAGTGTAAATCCAAGACTATGCTTTTGTTGATCTTTCTTGAACTCCTAGAAGTCTCTAGACTTGCACTGAGAGAAGAATGATGTCTCCTTCAATATAATCTAGCTTCCTGTTTTTATTTCCTTTCACAAAGTAAGTTTTGAGGAGTTTTGAACTGCCCAGTGCATCATGTCAGCTGTCAATGACACCAAATTCCATCCTGCAGTGTTCCTTCTCTCCGGAATACCGGGGCAGGAAGACGTCCATGTCTGGATTTCTATCCCTTTCTGCTTAATGTATTGTGACAGGGTTAGACCTGATGGCTACAGGAGAGTAGTAGAGGGGGTCTATATTAGCCCCAGAATGAACCAATCCCTGTTCCCTGGGTGATCCAGCTGGGGCCACTCTGGGGCAATTAGGCCAATTAAGCCAGCTGAGGCCAATCAAGGAGCTTGCCCCAGGAGTTAAAAGCCTCCCTGTCAGGCAGACAGGGGCAGCTGGAAGGGAGTTAAGAGAAGGAGCAGAGCGGAGCTGAGCTGCTACAGGACTTGGAGCAACCACTGCCACCTATTACAACCCCAGAGGTACCAGAGACGAGAGGGGGGGTACCTGTCTGGCTAAGGCCAGGGGCCCAAGGCACAGGCCTGAGGGATAACCCCTCCCCACCCAGTTCCAGGAAGCAGACGGCGAGCAGTGGGGCCAAGGAGAGGTGACCCAGGGAAGGGAGTGAGTCACGGACTTTTGAAGACTACTCCACACAGGGTCCCTGGGTCGGGGCCCGGGGCAGAGGGCAGGACCGGGCCCCCCCCTGCTCCCACCCAGGCACGCCATAGGCATAGCCAAAGAGGGCACAGTACCCACGAGAGGGCTAAACTAGCCGCCCACGCCACAGTATGTTACTTCAATATTAGGAAATTCATTTCATTCATTTCATTATAAAAACAGATCCATCCCTCCATGAGCCCATGTACCTTTTCCTTTCCATGTTGGCTGTCACAGACCTTGGCTTATCCATATCCACCATGCAACAATACTGGACATATTCTGGTTCAACTCTTGGGAGATCAGCCACGATGCCTGTTTTGCCCAGCTGTTTTTCATCCACTCGCTTACATTAACTGAATCCTCTGTGGTCTTGTCCATGACCTTCAACCGCTTTGTGGCAATCTGTAACCCGCTGAGATATGCTTCCATCTTAACCCTACCGAGAATAGCCAAGATGGGACTGGTGTCTCTGTTAAGAGGGGTAGTCCTAATATTCCCATTCCCCATTCTCTTGAAACAGTACTGATACTGTCAAGCCAACATCCTCTCCCATTCCTATTGCCTCCACCAGGAGGTGATGATGATGGCTTGTTCAGATATCAGAGTCAATATCATCTATGGCTTCTTTATAACAGCTTCTTCAGTGGGGTTGGAGTTGCTGCTCATCCTCCTATCATATGTGATGATCCTCAAAACAGTGCATCCCATGTAGAGTGCCTCAAGGCCCTGAACACCTGCGTCTCCCACGTCTGCGTCATCCTGCTTTCCCACATGCCACGGATTGACTTGTCAGTGATATACAGATTTATGAAGAGCTGTTTTCCCTTCCTTCAGAATGTCCTGGGCAATGTCTCCTGGCAGATCCTGCCCCTGATGAACCCAGTCGTGTACAGTGTTAAAACCAAAGCCATTCGTTTGAGGATAATCAGGGTGTTCATCAAGTGAAGGGTCAGTTCATCACCAGCTCCAGAGAATCAACCCCCTGTAAGTGGTTTCCTCCTATTCTGCTCTCCAGAGCACGGAGGGCAGCTCTGGGGCAGCAGAGTAATATTCTGGTCCATCTGGAAGTAAAGCACAGTTCCCTGTGTCTTGTGCACTGCTCTGCAGCTCAAGGTCCAAGGTTACACAGGGCGTCTCTGCCAGAGCTTGAAATTAAATTTGGGTTGCCTAAGTCTCAGTCCCCATTCTTATCTACAAGACCCTCCTTCATTTCCCAGCCACAGGATGGGAGAAGAAGATTACGACCTGGAAGTAAAAGAGATCCAATATCTTGTACCTTCTGTGCTCCTGTTGCACACAACTGTGCGTGTTCCTGTCACACATAAAAACGTTCAGTCCATTTCTTCAGTTCTCCTAATCTCCTAAGCAGCAGCAGCTGTTTGCCGGGATTTGCATGAATTAATTACGCATAGTTTAAATAAAATACGAAAAAATCAAGTTCACTTGATTGTCCTTGGTTCTGGGTTTAGAGCAGAATTTATTATTATTTTACAGTCCTTGCCATGACCCGAAATCTGCCTGGGGATTGATGTGCCTAAGTGCCATGTTTGGATAAGGTTTTCAAGATTACCAGGGATAAATGGCCTCCTAAATCATGGGAGCGGTTTGAAGGGTGCTTTAAGAAACTAAGGTGATTCATATATATCCCCTTTTAAGACAGAGTGTAAGGCTTGGAAATGTTAACTTAGAAAACTTAGTGAACTTCCCAGAAAAATTTGGCGGGCTTACTCAGATTCTTAACCATTTAATAGCCTTTATTTATCAACTTGCTACAACTACTTAAATTGAATCTTTCGTTCTTTTACTGATTCATTTTTTATATAATTACAAACAACAAAAGTTGAATACAATGATTAAATTCTAGACACAAGACTTACTAATATAAAACTAGTAACTTAAGCAATTTATTTTACCACAAATCTTGTTCCCTTATTCTCTTACAAACTTTCAAAACACATATAAGACTAAAAAAAAAAAAACCTAACAATTGCAAAGCAAGTACAAAAAACAGATATTCCAACAATCACAATCACTCCTGGAATACAAGTAGAATTATTGCTAATTTTATATTCACATTCACTACTCATCACATATAGCGATGAATGCAGCTGCAGCAAAACAACAAATATTTTATGGCCTGGTCTTTTTATTTAGAGCTCTATTTTTTATCCAGGTGGAACCTCTATTGTATTCACACACAGGTTATCATCCACAGGACAAGTCCCAGTGGGTTATCAGCCCCCTTACAACGGGCTGGAGAGAGGCAGGACGACTGATCAGACTCACTTGCAGGCACGATTCTGGTGTACCCCTTGGGGAGGCTCGGTGGTCCTCATGACAAGACTCTCTAATTTTTTCTTTGTCTGACAACCCTTTTATCTCCACTCCAGCCTATACGTCCGCCAAACCAATTATGGGCATTTTCTACGTCACTTTGCCGGTCCCTCCTTGAGGAATCCCTAGGCCAGGCATTTATCCTTGACCAGGTGTAACTTGCCAATTAAAAGTTGCAGCATCTGCAAACCTCCAAATATGCGCCTGGAACCGCTGGGTTAACAAGTCTCCCTTATTTCAAGTTTAATCGGTCATTTTTCAGTCAGGCCAGGGTTCTTTGCTGCCTTTGAGTTTTCTCCCCTATGTGGTTCATAACTCATACTTTCTTATCTCAAAACTGATAACTTCCCCTTATCTATTACAAAAATAACAAGAAACAACTACAAAAATAATTGGTTACAAAACCTTGAAGCACAATTAACAACCTTCAATAAATGTCTTCATTTATCACATATACATTGATTACTTGTTCCTTTCTCAACATGGACTCGGGGCACACACACAATACAATGATTTTAACCCATTACGACAGGGATGTGAAGCACACAAAGCAGAATATGATCCCTAGGCACTTACATGCTAAAATAAGTGCTTGGAGGTATCTGGTGCAATTAGCAGTGCCAAGGCTGTGTCCCAGCTGAATGGCTCTGCAGTGTGATGGAAGTGAGCAATTGGCTATACAGGGATTCTTCACCCCGGCCTTAATAATAAAACCTAGCTCTTATATGTCACTTCTCATTATGAGATTTATAAATTAAACACTAATATGTGAGCACAGGACTAGATGGGATTCACCCAAGAGTTCTGAAGGAAAACAAACATGTAAACTTGTCACTTTGGTCAGTTTAAGGGTGTTTAACCCCCAAAAGTTAGTTGCACTTTGGACTGCAGCCTGCTGGGATCCTCGGTAGCTGGGCTGAGCCCTTCTATGAACCAACAGCATCCAAGGGATGGCTAACACTTATCAGAGTTGACTTAGCCCAAGGGGTTTAAGGAGAGAAGCACTTTTGTTAATGTATGAAAGTAGCACTTGCTTTAAGAAAACAAAGGATCATCTGTCTGCTTATCTGTCTGTGAAGAGTAACTAGGATTTTACAAACGACCATCTGTCTGTAAGCATAGGACAATAGACAATAGGATTGTGTACTATGAGAAATGATTTCATGCATAGAAAAATATTAGGCCTTTGTATCCTTCTTTGGTTTCATGTTTGTATTGTTTACGTTTACACTCTTTATTTGATATTAATGACTAAATAAATGAGTCATATTGCTTCAGCTAAGGCCCTGTTATTATTCTTGTTCTGTCACCCCTGCCCCTGGGTTGAGGCAACTCCTCTGCTTCCAGAGACCCGCACTCCTAAAGCTAAGGCCTTTCAGGCCGCTCTGAGTCCATGCTTTTCTGTACGGATTCCAACATGTCTGTGTCTGGCTTTCCATACACATCCATGGAATGAAAGTTTGATTTGTAATAATTGTATGACAATGAAAGGTTTTGGCACAACATTTATACATCTATTCTGTACCACATACATGTAAACCCATTTTTCCCCCTCTGATCTTCTTTCAGAGATGATTTCTCAGATTAGAGAGGGACCAAAATGTAGCGTGTGTCATCTGGATTTATTTAGAAGTTGAAGACGTTGCAACCTTTTCGCCCTCATTCAATCACTTGTCAGGAAACAAAACTCTTGGGAATTCTTTGCAGCTAGTCACTCTTTTATCTTTGGGTTAGTGGCTGACAAGTTCTCCTCAGGTTCTGTGATATCAATCTGCAGCCTTTATTCCGAATGGTACAGGAAATGGGATCAGCATATACAATCTTCATTCCCTGGGCTCTCACTCTATAGTACAGTGGCTTTCAACTGTTTTCATTTCCAGATCCCTACCAAATTTCAAATGAAGGTGTGAATACCTTTGGAAATCTAACAGATAATCTGAAAACCTCTTGGAATGCATGGACCACAGGTTGAAAAACACAGGTCTAGTACAGAGTAATCCCAGCACCTGTCACAGTGCTACCATGGAGGTTTGTGGGAACTCAGTTTCAAAGTGAAATGCATGAGTATTCTAGCCCAGTTGACCCACAGTTTTCTGCAACCCAGGGCCCAGTCTGAGCGTGGGAGAATGGTGGGATTCCAGTCCAGGAGAGGGAAAGGGATGAGGCTGACATCTAGTATTCAGAGACCAGAGAAAGGGGCAGAGAATCAGGTAGCCCTGAAACTGTGAGGGGTCTTACAGGGCATAACTGCTGCAGCCCTCATCTAGTCAGGAAACAGAACAATTCCAGTTGCCTTATCTGACCTATTACCATAGAGGAACACAGGTCTCAATTCCTGCATGCACAATCAAGCCAGAGAATAAAAGCTTTGAACATGGATTTGATGATTATATTTCCAGGAGCAAATAAACCTGAGGTGATTTGTGAATTACTCACTGATATTGCATGGGGTCTTCTCTGGCCCAGAGCACACTGCACCTCTAGAAATGGGACCCATTGAGAAATCCTGACTCGGGGCATTGGGGTTTTTACACTTCAAGCTCACTTTGAATCTGAGGTTTCTATGTACCTGGAATGGTCCCCCATGAGCACGAGCACATGAAGTGGCAGGTTCCCCCAGCTACCTAGTACTGCCTACTCTCCAGCCCCTGTCACTGAGTCACACCCACAGCCCAGCAGAGTCAGCTGCCGCTGCACAGAACTTCTGCCCATCTCAACAGCTGGCAGCCTTTACCCTTCCATAGATGTTTGTTGACAGATGCTCCCCTTCTCGCAGGTATTGGATACTTTGGCAGGTTTCTCTGTCTTTAAATCATTCAGAGGTCTGCACCATAAGTGAGAAGGAGTCGGGGGAGAGCTTGCACGGGCAGCAGGCAGTGTCTGCTCAGACAGGCTGCAACTGTCCTTATGAAGCATGTTTGCCCATTTCCTTTGGGGCCACTTGGGCACTGGGACCCTCAACTGATTGGTTCAGTGTGTGCCAGCTTTAACCCTGTCATGGCCAATAGCAAACTGCAGGAAGCCCAATCCCAGGGATGTGCGGTGATGCCACCACACTGGACAGCACCACCAGCCCTGCCGCAGGCTCCATTCCTGCAATCCAGGCTGGCAGTGCTCTGCATACGGCTCAGAGGAGTCACAGGGCTCTCTTGCGGGCAGCCAAGTGGTACCGATGATGCTCTTACACCTGTAATCTTGCTGCAGTGCAGTAAATCAGACTAATAATCGTTAGGTAGGGTCAGATTTCTCCGCGGCAGCCCCCTTTCCTGCTTTACAAATGCAGGGTGCAGGCTGGGGGAGAGAGATTCCACACAGCTCCTGGAAATTTCCCTCAGATTGTTCCCGTAGGGCAGATCCCTTTCCTTCTCCCTGAAACATAAACAGGGTGACCAGGCATCCATGGATCCCCGAAGCTATGCACAGATCTCAGTGATCCCCTGGTAGCCAGGCCCCCCAACCTACATTGTCTGTGCCTCCAAAACAGCTCTAGGAACCTCCCCAGCTCCCTGAGAGCACAGGTTCATCGGCAATGTGCTACCGGGGCCTGTCAGAGTATCCACTGCCCACAGGATCTGATGAAGGGTCCATTGTAGAACATGGAGAGGCTGCATGGAGATGTGAAGGCTGGTTAGGGTAGCTGGTGAGGCATAGACTGGGTGGGAGGTTTACATCTTTCCATACCCAGAGTGCAGCCATAGACTCGGTCAGTGCAAGATTCATTGCTGTTACAAAAAAGAGGCAGATGATTAGACTCCAATTTCTTTAGCAGATATGGGCAGGGCCATGGCAACTGAATTTTCTGTGGAAAATGATCTGTTTTCTATGAAAACCCACACCCAAAAATGGATGAAAAGGAAACATTTTACTGTGGGTCAAAATTTTTCATGGGGAAAAATCCTATTTTCTAGCCCAGCTCTAGCTCAAATTGTGAGCTTCTGTCACTCATGTTACCGGACCACACACCTCTGGTCAGCCGGAGCATGGTCTTGTAACAGTGGAGGCCTTCTCAGTTGGCCTCACATAGGAGCAGTCAGGACAAACTTGAGCGATGTTGTAACCCCATAGGCCCACTGGTGTCCCCCCTCACTCATGGGGTCACAAAGCCACCCACTCAAGCCTGGCATGCCGACTTTGCTCGACTTTAATGATACAAACAGTGCTACAATTCGTGAGGATAGAGAAGAGGTACAAGAAGCACAGAAGGAACTCCAGCCAGACATGAGCTGCTTTGAGACCTGAGGCTCCAATCCAGATGAATTTGGAAGCACTAAAGCTGCTGTTGTTGGAAGCTGACATGGGTGGGGTGTGATGCTATTGTCCAGCTGCCTTTGCAGAATCAGGGAATGAAAACTATTGTAGTTATCTGTATCAGAGTAAGTGTTATCAGAATCAGTCCCTCAGTGTCTCTAGGGGATTTATAGTTTGCAAATATTTCCCAATATTGCATCAATAACAGCAAATGTAGGCCCTCATATTGGAACAACAGACAGTCAAACGTCAGGGCTGTTGCTATTTGGATGACTGACAGACGTGATCTTAGGTCTCCCCCGGCCCCCTCCTCAGAGTATCTGAACCCTTGAACATATTCATCTTCCTGCCACCGCTCTGAAGCTGGACAGGTCTATTATCTGCCTGTGCAGAGGCTCAGATACACTCTGGGGCTTGCCCACAGTCACACAGGGCAAGGGAAGCAAACCCAGCTCTCCTGAGTGGCAGAACAGTGCCCAAACCATAGGACCAACCTCCCAGATAGACTGACTGGATTCTCGCTCCCCCAGAGCGGCCCCACTGCAACTTGAGACCATTGCTCCTAGTACTGCCATCTGCTACCATGGAAAACAGCCTAGCTCTATCCTCCTTGGAGCCCCCTTTAGGGTAGTTGAAGGCTGCTATCAAATCCCCCCTCACTCTTCTCTTCTGAAGACTAAACAAGCCCAGTTCCTCAGCCTCTCCTCATAATTCATGTGCTCCAGCCCCTTCATCATTTTTGTTGCCCTCTGCCCTCTGCTGGACTCACTCCAATTTGTTCATATCCTTTCTGATGATGGGGAGACTCAGGACTGGAAGAGATTGTTTGGGCCTAATGGGTGGCAGACGTGGCGACCTTGTGGTGGCAGAGAGGGGCAAAAGAATGAAAGATGGAGTAGAGTGAGGAATGGTGAGAGGCAACAACCATATTGATGGAAAATAGAGCTGAGAGCACGTGAGACACCATCAGTGCTGGTGGTCAGGAAGTCATGAAAAGGCCGACTGACAGGGTGTGTGGGGGTGGGGGAAGATGGGTGGCGATCCTGAAAGAGATGAGGTGATGGTCAGAGAGAGCAGTGCTTGGTCATGGATTGATAAGACATCGGGTGTGAGGAACTTCTCAGACTGTAAACTTCCACACGTCTGAGCTCAGCCAAAAAGGGGCAGAGCACCCTTGATTAACGAGGACACATCCTTTCGCCCCCCTGTCATGCAGGTTTAAAGTCACTGGCACCAGGCGATAGCATTCTGCAGGTGTATATTCTCAGTTTGTCAAGAAGCTCTTTGGTTTTGACCCCATAAATGATAGGGTTGAGCATGGGAGGAAGAATGAGATAGAGGTTGGCCAAGAGGATGTCAATGTGGGCAGCGATGCCCTGACTGAACCTGCGTGTCAGGGCAGAGAAGACCAAGGGAGTACAAGCCATCAGTATCACACAGATGTGGGCTGTGCAGGTGTTGAGGGCTTTTCGGTTGGCTTTTTTGGAGGAGATCCTGAAGACGGCCCTGAGGATCATCCCATAGGACAGACCAGTGAGTATCACGTCTGACCCAATGGTCACTAATAATACCACCAGGCTGTACATCTGGTTGACTGTGGTGTCCCCACATGAGATCTTCACCACAGTGAGGTACTCGCAGTACGTATGGGGGATAACATGGTTGGCGCAGAATGACAGCCTCCGCAGTAGTATAGGCATGGGCAGAACGAAGAGCACAGCTCGTATCAAACCCACTAGCCCTAGCTTAGCAATTCGTGCGTTGGTGAGGATGGTGGCGTATCTCAGAGGGTGACATATGGCGATGTAGCGATCAAAGGCCATTATCAAGAGGACGGATGATTGCGTAGCACCAAGCACGTAAAGGAAGAAAATCTGGGTGAAGCAGCCAACCACAGTGATGACTTTTGAATGGAACCAAAATATGCACAGTGCCTTCGGCACAATACAGGTACACTGGCAGATGTCTGTCAGTGCCAGCATGCAGATCAGGAGGAAAATGGGCTTATGCAGGGTCTGCTCTTTGCAAACAACAAAGAGAACCATGAAATTTCCCAACAGGCAGATGATGTAGAACATAGAAAAAGGGATGGAAATCCAGATGTGGGCATCTTCCAGCCCCGGGATGCCGTTTAGGATGAATGTTGACGGGTTGGAGGGGGTGAGGTTGAAATCCTCCATGAGAAGGTCGAAGCACTGATCAGGCTCAAAAACGCTCAGGGTGCCTGTGAAGGGAGAGGAACACAGCGAGGGGGGTTAGGCCCTTGGTAACAAATACCATGGTAAATATTTTATAGTTACTAACAATCTAGAAAGCGGGGTGAGCAGTGAGGTGGCAACAAAATTCCCCTGTATTTAGCACTGCTGGGGCCACATTTGGAGTATTGTTTCCAGTTTTGGGCCCCCATTAGAGGAAGGATGTGGACAAATTAAACAAAGTGCTGCAGAGGGCAATGAAAATGATTAGGGGGCTGGAACACATGACTTATGAGGAGAGGCCGAGGGAACTAGGCTTGTTCAGTTTGCCGAAGAAAAGAACGAGGGGGCATTTGACAGTAGACTTCAACTGCCAGACAGGGGGCTCTTGGAAGGATGGAGCTAGGCTGTTCTCAGTGGTCCCAGATGTAAAAGCTAGAAGCAACAGTCTCAAGTTGCAGTGGGGGAGGTCTAGGTTGGATATTAGGAAAAACTTTTTCCCTAGAAGGGTGGTGAAGCACTGGAATGGGTTACCTAGGGAGGTGGTGGAATCTCTAGCCTTTGAGATTTTTAAGGTCCGACTTGACAAAGCCCTGGCTGGGATTATTTAACTTGGGTTGGTCCTGCTTTGAGCAGGGGGTTGGACTAGATACCTCCTGAGGTCCATTCCAACCCTAAGTTTCTATGATTCTATGAGTTGCAGATGGCACCAAATTATTTAGGGAGCTAAGCAAGCGTAGCGATAAGAGACAATGTTCAAAGTCAATAAGTGCAATGTACATGCCCATTGGAGGAAAAAGTCTTTATTCTGCCTTGTTAAGGGACAAAGGTAAGCAGAGACACTGGGAAGCAAACCAGCTGCTAACCCTTCCCATGCATGAATACTGATAATGAATACTGATCCCACAAAAATCAGGAGGTCATAAATAATGAAGCAATCTGGACTGGTTGGTAAACTGGGTCGAAGCAAACAATATGTGTTCTAGTATAGCTCTGTAGATGTCTATGTCTATGCACAAAGAAGGAAGACAACACTTACACAATGGGGGACTCTATTGTGGGACTGTGGACAAGATTTTGGGAGTGTGAAGGAATAATTAGCTAAATATGAAGTCCCTGTGTGAGCCTGTGGCCAAAAGAGCTAAAGTGATCCTGGACGATAAACAGGGGAATCTCACATTGAGGTAGAGAAGTTGTTTTACCTCTTTCCTTGGCAGTGTGCAACTGCTGCTGGACTAATGTGTCCAGTTCTGGTGTCCACAATTAAAGTTGGATGTTGATTCACTGAAGAGGGGTCAGAGAAGAGTCACAAGAATGTTTAAAGATTGTAAATCCTGCCTTACAGTCATTGACTCAACGGCTCAATCCAGTTAATTTACCAGAGATGGTGAAGGGGTGACTTGATGACTGTCCACAAGTACCCACACAGAGAACAAATGCTGAATAACGGGCTTTTCAGGTTAGCCTAGAAAGGTCTAACTCCATCCGATGGCTGGAAGTTGAAGTTAGACAATTTCTGACTATAAATAAGGTGTGCACTTTTTAAACATAGAGAGTAATTAACCATTGGAGCAATTTACCAAGGGTCATGGCAGATTGTCCATCACTGAAAATTTGTGAACCAATGCTGGATGTTTCTTTAGAAGCTCTGCTCTATAAATTCCTTTGCAGCAGTCTCTGGCTGTGCTATACCGGAGGTCAGACTAGATGATCACAATAGAACTTTCTGGCCTGGGAAATTGTGAACACGTCCCTACAGCACACGCAGGAGTTTACTGGAGGTATTTTGCCTGCACGCTGGTGCCTGAGTTTACTGAAGGCACTTTTACAAATTTTTTAACTTATGACAGTGCTGAATTTAGCCCCAGGGGGAAGAAGTCTCAGACTTCGGAGCCTGGAAATCAATATTGTGGTCGGGTTTTTACACGAGTTAGACATTCCGTGAGACATGGCATGGATGAACTTTTCAGATGAGAAAAATACTGACATGCCCCCATAAAATCGCCATCCTGAGAAATGCATGTACAACTGTCCCTCTTAATGGCTAACAGAGCTGGCTAACAAATGATCCCAGAGTGGCTAACAAATGAATAGCTAACAAATGGCCAACAAATGATCCCACTGTGTAAGCCAGCGGCCTGAGGCTCCTGCACGGGGCAGCTGTATTTACCTAGGCATCGACATGACCCAGAAATGCCAGCTCTCATTATACACTGTGCACACTTCTCAGCTTGCTCATTGATGCTGTGTAGCAGACTCTGAAGCCCCACACAGTGTGTGGGACAACAACAGCAGCAGCACAGTACAGGTGCCTTGGCATCTGCTACTCGGGATGTGACGTTCTTTACTGGAGAGAATCGTCACTGATCCCACCTAGACAAGGGACAGAGGGGACGGGGACACCTCACCTGTGCACAGCAAGAGTTGTGGGGAGTTTGAGGTGCTCTATTACCTAGCAGCTCTGTGTTCTTGGGGAACCAGAGTGGCTCACCTGAATACCCCACCCCCCAATACCACCCCGCAGCCCATGCCTGAACCAGAAACCAAATGGTTCGGAAGCTGGGAACAAAGAAAGTTCAGAAATAAGAAGCTCGTCATGCTTGCAATTAGCTGGCAATTAACAACTATACTGAACCTAGAGACAGCACGATACAGCAAGGCCCATAGACTGACATGAGAGTCAGCAAGTATCAAAGATGTGTAAAAACATGGAAAGTTTGGGTCCCATTCTGCAATTGTCGTCTGGAGCATCGGATTCGCAACTGACAGAGCCCAGCTCCCTCCTCGTGCCCAGACTAGTCGGCCACTAGGCTGGTTCGAGCAATGCATAAAAAGACTGGTCATTATATCACACCAGCTTGCAGAACTTTATGAATGTGACTATTTTCTGATATTCTTACATGTACAATAAACGTGGCACAGTGCCTTGTCCCCCTGAATCAGATCCTGCCAGTCTTTTCGTTTACAAGTATAACATTTTGGTGGAGAATTATGAAAGTGGGGAGCATTGCAGTATCCCACGATTATTGTAAAAACTGGGGTGCACACCACCGGCGTTAGTAAGATTGACAGTATAGAGGAAGATCTGAAAAATTGTTTGTCTGGTAATCCGAGAAAACAAACAAGAACAGACTCTGAAGAATGTAGGCGTTTAGGTTTGGGTGTTATTGATATTAAAGAAATTGCCCTTCCAGGACTTTGTTGTTGCTCTTCCAGGAGTTGCTCTTATATACATACACTTACAAGGTTTAGTATCGTTAGTTGTTGTTCATGTTCTATTGGGTAAAATGTTTAAGAAAACACAGCCTAGAAATATCCCCAAGGAAAAGCAGGAAGTGCTGCCTTTTGTACAAGACCTTACAGCCTTTAACAGGTTTTGCAAAGGTTTGGGTACACCATCAGGACAGCAGAGCCATTGTCATTCAAGCCGGGATAGGGGCTGGGACGTGGGTTCAGATGCTCTGGCCCATGGAGCCACACTTGTTACTGTCTATATTATTCTTGGCTAAGGCTTTCCTTCTTCTTCTACTACTGCTTCTTTCTGTCTCTCTTCCTATCCCACCCCCACTCATCATCCCCCCACTCCCGTCCACCCCCCGTCTATCCCCGTCCCCAGCTCTGCACTTCTGTTTCTCTGAGATTTTGATGGAAGGAACTTTGGACACACTTTGAATGTAAAAAGTGGGTTTTTTTTGACAAAGCATAGACTAAGGAAGCTGTGTTGCAAAGATGGTACTTGGTGGCTCAGGTTTGACAAGAACAATATGCCACCTTAAGAAATGAATAAAATACATTAGTATCAGCTCAGGAAATTCTTACCCTTGGATGTATATATATACCTCCTATCTGATTTCTATTTTCTGCATCTGATGAAGTGGGTTGCAGCCCACGAAAGCTTATGCCTCCACAAATTTTTTAGTCTTTAAAGTCCTACAGGACTCTCCTTGTTTTTTCAGTAAAAACAGTGGCTGATAAACACAGTGCTGTGAGTAAGAGAATGGAGAGTTGAAGATTACAAAACCATGTTACCAGTGAAATATTAAAAGCTATGGCAGCAAAGAATAACATCATAATGTTAAGATACAGTAAATTGAAGGCAAAAGTAAGTGATTGAAAGGAAAAGAGAGAAGTTAAGAGAATTGCAGTTGAAAGTTGTGGAAAGTGTTATAGGAAAATAATTCTCGATTTCTTTGCAGCCATTCTGAAGAAAAAAAGGGCCTTATCCCCCAAAGGAATGGTCTGTGAATCCTGACTGAAATAATTTGAATATGGATGATTTAGTTAAAATCCCTAAAGGAAAAAAAAGGTTTCTTTGGAACTTAACTGCCTCCAAATGAATAAAAGGAAAGGTAATGTGTGTACAGCTGTGTAAATATAATTAGATAGGTGCAAGGGAAAAAAAAATGTGTGCAGATATATTGTGTAAATCTGTAAGGTTTTAAGAACCTAAACTAATATTTCTGGTTTGTAAAACCCTGTTTTGTAAGTTTAAAATAAATTGGTATTGTTTTCGATTTTTTAAATAACGCCACAAAACTCCATTTGAATCCTTCATTCAAAATTGCAAAACTGGCAAACACTTTTTTGCTAGACACAGATAAGTTAGTGCTGTTTGGCTTTGTTATTCAGAATTTAACCCTTGAGAGGCACCTCACTGCTTCATAGATTTAATATCTTTTTAAATAAGAACCAAAGAATGTGGCCATGGCTGTGTACGGACAGCCAAAAACAGGAGAATGAAAAGGTATTCTGGATTCTTTTCATTTTTGTTAGCAAAATAGCAGATCAGAGCTGTAGTAAAAGAATAAGAAATTAAAAGGAAAGTGTTCCTTGGAGTAATCAGACTGTCACTTTGGTAAGGGTACATGGAAACTCTAAGCACAAGACAAACACTTACAGCTTATGTAAATATTGATATGGTTAATATAACTTTATAGAGACGTTAAATTATGAAAGAAATGTGCGTTTTCCCATGACATATGCAGTGTATATTGCAGAAGGGATGAAAGAAATGTAAACCAAACTTGCTACTTAATTAAAATCCTACAAGGGCTCATAAAGGAGACAGGATAAGTTTTGTTTTCTTTTTCAGATCACTGTGTGCTTTAAGAACAAACAAAAAACTGACAACCAGTGGTGTTTGTTGATGCAAATTACATAGCTGATATGCTAGGGAAAGAGAACTGTCCAGAAATGGTAGCAGAAAGGGGCTACATGCAGATAATGGACAGAAAAGAAAGGAAAGAAACAAGTCCCTGCTAACAAGAGTCCCTTACAAACTTACCCCAAGAGAACTGCAAAGATGTAATTAAATGAAAGCCTATTCAAAGATTCCAAAAGGATAATGAATACCCTGGCCTCAGAGACAAATTGTCTAAATAAAAGGCAGGTATAACAAGATACTTACAAACACCCACTTGTAATACTTGTAGTACTTGTAATACTTGTCAGAAATTTGATGCTAATGTTATTGTTATTATTAAACCCTGAAAGAAATTTAATATTAATGAGTAACTCTGTAAAAATATATAATGCTGATGGATTTTGGGGGGAAAAATGGTAACTGAAAACACACTTCATCTTAAAAAGCCTTATGGTAATGATCCTTCTCAACTATTACATGTAGATAATCTTAAGACTTGGCACGGCAGAGAAAACATTACAAACCTGGCCTGCTGTATAAAAAAGGGAAACTGAGGTACACCACCTCATGATGTTCATGAATAAAAAAAAAAAAAGGAAGATTTACCCTAAAACCTTAAAAGGTATAAGCCATTACAAATCTGGGCTGCCTATAGAACAAAAACAAAGGAAAATATGGGGGTAATTCCTCTTTTTGTCTTCAATCAGAAAGGAGATTTGTAAAAGAAAGGGGTATTTTAAACAATAATCTGCCATCCCCTCAAAGGGGTATAAACATGTTCTTTTTGCCTTTCAGAACTTCAAGAAAGGCTGGCGTTAGCAAAACAGCTAAAGAATGAAACCACAGATCTAGTGTTGCAACAAAGATTGTGTTTTGTGTTTTATGTTTTCTGTTGTTTGTCTTATTACTAATGTTGTTGTGTATGGTATGGTGTTTAAAAAATGTGAGGTACTGAATGAAGCAGAAAAATCAATGAGCACTGTAACTGTATTTACAAAAACATCCTCTAATAGGAGAAATAAAGGGAGAAATAAAGCAGAAATCAAGTTCAATGAATTTGCAAGGAAAAGGGGTCCTGAAAATAGACACATTGGCAGAAGTAAAAGTGCCGGTTAACTTTGCTAACAGAGTCCTATGAAAAATGACTCCTGTGACACCCTGGAAGCCTCTGAACATTTCAGTAAGCCTTAAACAAACCACCAGCTAAGGTTTGTGATGTATTTGCTGAGACCCATATGAATAGGGTGCTCAAAGCACAGTTAAAAGCTCAAGAGTCCTCTCCCAGGGAAAAAGGGAAGGGAGAAAAGGGACTGAAGGCTGGCTGTGTCATTATATCACAGCAGCTTACAGAACTTTATGAATGTGTGTGTGAATGTGACTGCTATTTGATACCCTTACATGCATAATAGACGTGGCATAGTACCTTGTCCCCCTGAATACACTCCTGCTAGTCTTTTCTTTTACAAGTATAACAAGAGGACGTGAAGACTAAAAGAAGCCTTTGCAAGTAACTCTTCCTCAAAATGACACAAGCTTTAGGATATACCCGCCAGTTAGAAACCCAGACACAACTTCCTGCTGTTGCTTTTCCATGCTGGGAATTGCTGAAGTTGCCACGAAGCTGTTGTGGGATTGGTCACTGCCTGGTTTCCTCAAAGCCAGAAACATGCTTTTATTTTTACTGCATTGTGGTGTTTCTCATCCTCTATGGAACTAAAGATGCAGGGGAGCAGACAGAGCAGACACACTGCCCCTACATTTTTAAACTAATTGTTTTGAACCTGTAAACTGTGAGTTTAAGATTTCAGCTACTCTCCTCTCAGTTCTTCTCTGGTCCAGATGAGCTCACCCATCCTTATAAGCCTCAGGACGACTCCAGTAGGAGTCACTAGAGGCTCATAGCCGGTGAAAATCAGGCCTTTTATTTAAGTCCCTAAATATGGGTTTAGAGTGAAATCCTGGCCCTGATGGGAGTTTTGCCATTGATCTCAATGGGACCAAGATTTCACCCTTATTGTGTGTTGCACGGTCGTTTGAAAAGAGAGAAATTGAGCCGGGTGGAGTGATAAGGGGCGGTTATTTGGTTACAGCTTCTAATTCACTCCTTCCTCTTTGTCAAGCGCGTCCAACACAGTGAGCCCCGAGTTCACAACTTTTTATCTACAATAATATGTAAACACACGCACTTCCTCAGTGCCCCATAAAACCCTGTTTGGTGATATAAATGGTTATAAAATGAATATTAATGGCTCGGGGAGGTGTATAATTATACCCACCCCTGTTTGTTATTTCCCACAAAACTTGCATAGCAGATACTTTTATCTTAACAGCAGGAATGACCATGAAGTCCCTTAATAACTAGCTACAAGGGAAGAACTAGGGGGAGAGATCCCGAGCCTTCACTAACAGGGATGCTGCCTGGGAAAGAAGAGAGAACGGCCTCTGACCACATTCTTTGTCCAGGTGGTGAAGGGAGGAATGGTCTGCAGGAGGGGGGAACATAGCCTGCCCGTTGCCATGGTGCCTATTGGGCAGGTTTGCCCTGTTCTGGACACTGCTAGAAAGTTGCTTTGATTTGCTCCCTCCTCCCCAACTTTAAGGCTAGAAAAGTGCTGTGGTTTGCACATGATTCTTGCTTGTGTAGTACATGGCCTTTTCAGCTCAAGTCAGGTGTCCCACGGAGCACAATTCTTGTCAGAAGCCTGGGCCCAACTCCCAGCCCCCCAGGAATGTGGCCCAGCACTGACATCCTTTGTCACCGCACCCACAGTGAGGAACTTTAGGCTCCCTGCTGTGAAAATCCTGGCTTCAGGTCCTGCAGCAGCGAGAGCTATTCTGTTAAGGTGCTGAAAGAGTCTGAAGGAAGATCCCCAGTTTATGTGGTGCTCTGAGACCGGGCATGAAAGATGGGGATTTCAAAACACAGGCTCCCTGATTTTGCTTAAATCAGTGATGCCAGTGTTAATCTGGAGTGAGCCGCTGAAGGCAGAATGTGAGAGCAGAATCTGGCCAGTGTGTAAAACCCTGTGTGACCCATTCATGTTCTGAAAACTCGGGTATCACAGATACCCACGACAGAGGCTCTGGCTACACGTCTTAACCTGGCAGTAAAGTTGCTGAATTGGGAAACTTGAGAGAACCAGAGAAAAAAACAAACAGAGAAAAAAAAAAGGAAGATACTAAGTCAGTTAGAAGGTTAAAGTGAGAGACACAGAAATAATCTTAAAAACAAATATTTGTCTAAACTGTTTACAACAAATCTTTAGTTCCAATTTTAAATCCCTTCATGTTTCTGACAACACTAAACAGTTCAAGTCTCTGTGCTGGAGAATTCCTGCCTAGATTGTTCTTCATTTTAACTCTTCCTGAGCCCTTAGCACTAAGTTTGTTGGAAAAACAGGCAACTCACCGAAATCCCGTGCAACAGAGAGGAAATCTCCTTACTGCGACCTGAAAATCAGTGCACGAATCTCAAGTCTGACACTCGCAGTGCTGGATAGGGACCTTTATGAAGCCCCTTTGCAGTCCCCGTGGTGTCTCAGGTTGGTCAGGACTCCGGGACAATTCCCTGCGCTCCGTGAGCAGTGGGAAGAGCTGCAAATAGACCCTGGAGAAATTCAGAATAAGAGCCTCCCCCGAGAGTGAAGAAATGGTTCAACAATAACAGAGCGTCAGATTGTCAGGGCAAACTAAGACTTGCAAACTTGCTAGAGTTGTCCTGCACTGCTAAAACCCCAGAGAGAAAAGCAGAGCCAAGGGTTAGACGTGCTCATTTCTCTATCAGCATTTCTGTGCTGCTGCTCAGTGTCATAGAATCTGAGCATCTGCTGCTACTCCCAGCTGATGATCCTGGTGCTGAATCACTGAAACCACGATGTGCACGTGGACAGGCTCTTGCGCATCCTTCTTTCAAAAGAGTAACAGTCCCTCCCATCCAACCGCCTCTCTCTGACAGAGGGCAGCACAGATTGCCGCAGCTAAGTCATAAACCTCTCAGGGTGCAATATCCTGCCATGGGGAAGTGCAGCTTCCTGAGCCCCGTTCAGAGATCAGCAAGTGCCCTGAAGCCTGTGGACTGATGGCCTTTGTCTTTTTAGCCCAGCTACAGTAACTGCACAGCTGTACAGGCTGTCATTGGGGTAGGGAGGGTGGAGGGAGATGTTCAGAGGCGAGTTAGGTGCCCGTTGTCCATCCACATTCAAATGGACTTCTTTGTTAAGCCAAGTTGGTTACCTGCCATATTTGCTATTCTCGCTGCACATTGGTGTTTGTTTCTGCACCCTCAGTATGATTTCTTTAAAATACAGCCAACTCTCTTGGACTCCTTTCCCCCTCATATGAGCCTCCCAGGGGATCCTGCCCATTAGCTCCCTGAGGGAGTCAAAGTCTGCTTTTCTAAAGTCCAGGATCTGTAATCTGCTGTTCTCCTGTCTTCATCTGCAAACTCCCAGGGGTCCGAGGACCGCAGGTTGAAAACCACTGGTCTAGTACAGAGTAACCCCAGCCCTTGTTCTAGTGCTACAATGGGGATTTGGGGAAAGTGGTTTTAAAAATGAAATGCATGAGTATTCATGGAAATGAAACTTCATTTCACTCATGAAAGTCATCTATTGCTCTCTCTCTGGCTGTCTCTGTACTGTATTGATAAAATACACGCCACCCTGGAATGGTATTGTGACAGACATGGAGCTGAGCTGCCATAATTATGAATGTGTATGTGAAACCCAATTCTTGGGCTGTTCATTGTCTGGGTATATTGGGTTAAATATCAGGATATGACCAGTACAGCGAGTCTTAGTTTAATAGCAGGCTGCTGGAAAATAAGCAGGAAGGGAAACAATTGCGAAAGAAAAGCCATCTCTCACTAAACAATCCCTGAGTTTCACGCTGTGATGACGCCATTTCCAGGCTCCAGCCAAGTTACGCAGCTTGTTCTGCCAGCGCTGGGAGTCTGTCCAGAGGTGGGGCAGCTGGTGCTGATAAGCTCCTCAGACTGACAGACACACAGACACTGCTGGGAAAATCAGAAGACATTCAGCTTGCCTGGGTGCCCATCTGAGTTGAACGGCTTGAGAGACACGTACAGACTTGTTTTAAAACTCTTTTATTGGCTCATGTGATGTTTTATTCCTACAGTCCAGACTAATAACTAAGGCTGGTCACTCTTCTCACCACAGGTCACAGATTCTCAAAGGGAAGAACCAGAGGTGCCAAATCCAGTCGGACCTGCTGGGCAAGCCCATTTGACTCTCAGTGTGCTGTGCCCCAGTGTCCAGTCTGAGGGTGGGAGAATGGTGGGATTCCACCCCAGGAGAGGGAAAGGGACGAGGCGGACATCTGGCATTTGGAGACCAGATAGGGGGCAGAGATGCAGGATGCCCTGTAACTGGCTTGTACACAGCTGAAATGGTGGAGACCTCATCCAGTCAGGAAAGAGAACTATTCCAGAAGCCTTATATGACCTGTTACCACAAAGCAACACAGCTCTGAATTCCTGCGTTCACAATCCAGCCAGAGAAAAAAATGTTTGAAAATGGATTTGTTGATTATGTTCCCAGGAGCAAATATCACTGAGGTGATTTGGGAACTACTCACTGATATTCCATGGGCTCTTCTGCAGCCCAGAGCACACAGCACCTCTAGAATTGGGACCTGTTAAGAAATCCTGTCTCAGGGCATCGGGGTTTTCAAACTCCAAGCTCACTTTGTATCTAAGATTTCTGTGTACCTGGAATGATCCCCAATGGACCATGGGCCCATGGAATGGAGGGTTCCCCAGCTACCTAGTGCTGCCTGCCGTCTAGCCCCTGTCACTGAGTTATGCTCACAGCCCAGGAGCATCTATAATGGACCCAAACATCCCCCACCCCCGATCAGCTAGTCCTAAATTTTGTGATGTTGGAAACTCGGATCCAGGGTCTCAGGTCTGTCTCCATCACTAGAGTGGGTCCACTTGTTCCTGGAGTGGGTGGAGGATCAGGGTCAGACTCAGGGGCTGCCCGGCAACACCCTCCAGATCCTTCAATCTCTTACAGGTTCCCCCTCTGAATGCAGAGCTGTGGGAGGAGCCCAGAACCCCTCGTAAAAGGACATTGTGCTAATGACAGTTCTCATCACCGAGGGGTGTTGGAAAGACGTCAGGTTCTACAGCTAATGGCCCAAATCAGCCTTAGAGGGCACATAGAGCTGACATCTATCAAAGGCACTGAGATATGGCCCCAAATACCGTAGCATGCGAGCACCTCACAACCTTTAACCTGTTTACAACACAACACCCTGTGCGGTCAGGCAGTGCTATTTACACCACTGTACAAATTCAGAAATGCACAGAGCCCACGGCCAGATGGCAGCGTTGTGAGGCTCTGGTCTGACAGCCTGTATAGCACTGGCCAGAGAATGGCTCCAAAATAATGCCTAGAGCAGAGCTTTTAGAAAATCAGCCAGTCTTGATTTAAAAATTGTCAGTGATGGAGAATCTACCTCAACCCTTGGTAAATTGTTCTCACTGCTCTCCCTCTTCATAATTTAAGCTTTATTTCCAGCTTCCAGCCATTAGATTGTGTTAAATCTTTGCTCCTGGTGCAGGTAGTTACAGATGTGATCCAGTCACCCCTTAACCTCTTTGTTCAACTAAATAGATGGAGCACCTCGCGTCTATCACTGTAAGGCAGGTTTTCTGATCCTTTCAGCATTCTTGTGGCTCTTCCCTGACCCCTCTCCAATGTATCAACATCCTTCAAGAATTGTAGATGTCAGAATGGGACACGATATTCCAGCAGTGGCCGCACCAGTGCCAAACACCGAGATAAAATAACCTCTTTACTCCTCATCAAG
The DNA here is from genome assembly GCF_026122565.2 of Emydura macquarii macquarii. NCBI lineage: Eukaryota > Metazoa > Chordata > Testudines > Chelidae > Emydura > Emydura macquarii. Next base: position 143,668 of record NW_027131233.1, on the reverse strand, counting down.
ATTCCCCTGATTGTACATCCCACATCACAATAGCTTTTTTTGGCCACAACATGGCCCTGGGGGCCATTGTTCAGCTAATTATCCACCACGACCCCTGGGTCTTTTTCAGAGTCACTGCTTCCCAGGATAGAGACCCAAAGCCTGCATTCCTTGATCCTAGATGTATACCTTTATATTTAGCTGTACCAAAACCCATATTACGCAGGCACAGAGGGACTGAGTGACCACCCGAGGTCACAGAAGAAGGCTGTGGAAGAGCATTGAAATGAAGCCAATACTTTGGAGTCTGAGGGTAGCACTTTAACCTCTGACCCATCCTTCCTCTCTGCGGGCTAGTGACTGGGGAGGGGGCCGCTGGCAGCTCAACATGCTACATTACCAACCATTCTCCTGGTAAGACAGGTTCTCCTTTGCCCTGACCATCCCAGGAGCCCTTCTCTGCACCTGGGCCAGTCAGAATTCATGTTTCTTGAATATCAGTGACCAGAGTTTTCCAGTTTTCCAGAGGAGGGCTCGCCAGTGCCTTGTATTATGCTATTAATACTTCCCTGCCTCACCTGAACAGAACATGCCCAAGGAAAGACAAGGAGCTCTTGGGAGCCAGCCTGGTTTCCCTGTGTCTCTGAGAGAGCACCTTCCCATTCCTTTGCCCCTTTCTTGGGGAAGCAGCCTTTTCTCAAACCCTCCCTGTGTGAGCCTGGGCCCAGTCACCATCGTGCTCAGCTCTGTCTGTGTGACAGGCCCAGGGGTGAAGCTGACCTTTGCCCTGACACTGTTTTCTCCCAGCCAGGCCATCTAAGATGACGCACCCATGGCCGTTGCTCCATTGTTTGGCAGTTAGACACATTCAGTCCCAATGGCTTGAGATCACCAGTCTGGTGCATAGCCTGAAACCCTTGGCTTCCCCGTGACACTGCAACCCTCCCCTCAGAGATCCAGCACCTAAACCTCACTGTGGGGAGCAGATCAACAGTCACCCCCGAGCACCCCCACATCTGCCACAGACACCCAGGGGCTGGAGTCACTGGGATTCCCAGAGGTCAGCGGTCACAGGAGACTGTGGTAAGGCTGTGGCCTCTGAGATCCAAATGTCAGGGGTGTTGCTCCTTGGATCCCTGGCAGACCTGAGCTTAGGGTCTCCCCTGGCCTCCTTCTCAGAGTATCTGAGCACCTTGCATGTATTTATCTCCCACCACTGCTGTGAGGCAGGGCAGGACAGGGCTATTATCCACTTGTGCAGAGGCTCAGAGACAGTTGGGGGTTCTCCTTGGTGACACAGGGCAAGGGAATGAAACCCAGCTCTCCTGACACACAGAGCAGAGCCCAAACCACTGGACAAGCCTCCCAGCTGGACTGGCTTTATTCTCGCTGCCCCAGAGCTACCCCTTGCACGGAGGCAGTTGCAAGGGTTGGATTCTCTGGCCTGCTCCCCACCAACCCTCTGTAAAATGCATCCCTTGCTCTAGGTAACATTTGTGCCCATTTTGTACAGGTTTATAAGGCAACACAAAGGCTGTGGCTGTGGAAGAGTCAGGCCCATCATCCAATGGGATTCTACATCCCAGCAAAATGGGAGAAACAACGCAAGGATTTCCCACAGAGGTTAACACTGGATGGCTACTGCTTGCGATAGACAGAGCCCAGCTGCTGAGCGCCTCACACTATTCAACTGCACTGACTTGTGTCAAACTCATGTGCAGAAATAGTGAGTGCAGTGAAACACTTGCAACAGGATTCCCACCCAGAGGTGCCTGCGTATAGAGAGACAATGTGTCCTAGTGGATAGAGCAGTGGATAAGTCCATGACTTCTAATCCCAGCTCTGCCACTGGCCTATGCGGTAACGAGAGCAAAGTGACTTCACCTTCCTGTGACTCGATTTCCTTATTATCTATCTCTTTTCTAACAATCGCCAACATTCTGTTAGCTTTTTTGCCCCTAGCTGCACACTGAGCAGGTGCTTTCAAGGAACTTTCTACAATGGCTCCAAGATCTCCTTCCTGAGTGGTAACAGTTAATTTAGACCCCATCATTTTATATGCAGAACTGGGATTATTTTTTCCAATATGCATCACTTTGCATTTATCAACATTCAATTTCATCTGCCATTTTGTTGCCCAGTCACCCAGTTTTGTGAGATCCCTTTGTAACTCTTCGCAGTCTGCTTTGGTCTTACAAAAAATGACACAAAATTACTCAAGATAATTATCAGCCTTTTTCCATATCAGTTATCAATATATTGAACTATGCTGGTCCCAGTACAGACCCCGGGGGACACCACTATTTACTTATCTCCAGTCTCAAAAGTGACTGTTTATTCCTACCCTTTGTTTGCTAACTTTTAACTAGTTACTGGTCCAGGAAAGGACCTTCCCTGTTATCCCAGGACAGTTCACTTTGCTTAAGAGCCTTCGGTGAGGGACCTTGTCAAAGGCTTTCTGAAAATCTAAGTACACTGTATCCACTGGATCACCTTAGTCCACACAATTGTCGACCCCCAGAAAGAATTCTGATGGATTAGTGAGGCATGATTTCCCTTTACAAACCAATGTTGGCTCTTCCCAAGAAATTATGTTCATCTATCAGTGTAAAAATTCAGTTCTTTAGAATAGTTTCAACCGATTTGTCTGGTAATGAAGTTAGGTTTACGGATCTACAATGGAGTCTTTTTAAAAAACTGGTGTCACATTAGCTGTCTCCCACTTATCTGGTACAGAAGCTGATTTAAATGATAAGCTACATACCAGAGTTAGTAGCTCTGCTATTTCATGTTTGAGTTCCTTCAGAAATCTTGGGTGAATCCCATCTGGTCCTGGTGACTTATTACAGTTCGATTTATCAATCTCCTGATGACATGTGTTATATAAGACCTAGGTTTTATTATTAAGCCCCAGCTGAGGAATCCCTGTACAGCCAACTACTGCATCCCATCGCACTGCAGGCCCAGCCAGCTGGGGCACAGCTTTGGTGCTGCTAAATGGCTCAGATACCAGATCCAAGTGCCTGTTTTAGCCTGTAGGTGTTCAGGGATGACATCCTGCTTTGTGCGCTTCACAACCCCAGGCACACTCCCGGCCCTAGCAAAGACTGAAACATAATAATAAATTGTGCTCTAAATCCAGAACCCTGGACAATCGAGTGAGTTTGATCACTAATATTTTATTTAAACTATGCATATTTAACACGTGAAAATCCTGACCACCAGGTGCTGTTGCTTAGGAGATTAGGAGGATTCAACAAAGGAAGTAGAAGTTTTTACGTGTGACAGGAACATGCACTGCTGTGTGCAAAGAAGCAGAATAGTTAGAAGAGTTTTTACCTCTTAGAGTTTCTGATTGTGACCTTCTGCTCCCGTCCTGTGGGTGGGGAAAGGAAGGAGGGTCTTGTGAGTAAGGCAGAGCATCAGCATTTAGGCAACTCACATTTAATTCCAAGCTCTGGCACAGACTCCCTGTGTGACCTGGGACCTTGACAGGAAGAACAGAGTCCAAACCACAGGACCAAAATCCCAGCTGGACAGGCTGGCTTCCCTGGTGTCCCAGAGCTGCCCCCTGTGCCATGTAGAGCAGGGATAGCAAGAATCCAGTTACAGGGATTTGATTCAGTCACGCTTGTGTAACAGGTGATGGAGGTAAATTACATACAGCCACTATTATAATCTGTTCTCCTTCACCTCGTGTCTGTGCTTCACTGAAACACAGACAGCAGTTCTCTTTTTGGAAAGTCTGACACAAGTGTAGCAGAGTTACTGTGTGCGCTATTCTGAATGTAAGTGCTAGAAACAGCTTCAGGTCAGTTAGCAGGAGACAGTATCATACAACTGCTCACTGAACAAAAAGTTAATAGCACAAACCCATTGCAGAGAGTATTTGGAATACCTCTGACATACTATCTAATGCAAAAGTCATTAAGTAGTAAACTTACCCCTGCTCCTTCCTGCACAGATTCCAACACGTCATTGGCTTTCCATAGACATGCATGGAATGAATGTTTGATTTGTAATAATTGTATGACAATGAAAAGTTTTGGCACAACATTTATACATCTATTCTGTACCACACACATATAAACCTTTTCACACTCATTCAATCGCTTGTCAGGAAACAAAACTCTGGGGAATTCTTTGCAGCTAGTCACTCCTTTATCCTTGGGTTAGTGGCTGACAAGTTCTCCTCAGGTTCTGTGATATCAATCTGCAGCCTTTATTCCGAATGGTACAGGAAATGGGATCAGCATATACAATCTTCATTCCCTGGGCTCTCACTCTATAGTACAGTGGCTTTCAACTGTTTTCATTTCCAGACCCCTACCAAATTTCAAATGAAGGTGTGAATACCTTTGGAAATCTAACAGATAATCCGAAAAGCTCTAGAGGTCCGTGGACCACAGGTTGAAAACCACAGGCTTAGTACACAGTAACCCCAGCACCTGTTATTCATCTACAATGGAGGTTCGTGGGAACTCAATTTCAAAGTGAAATGCATGAGTATTCTAGCCCAATTGACCCACAGTTTGCTGCAGCCCAGGGCCCAGTCTGAGCGTGGGAGAATGGTGGGATTCTGGCCCAGGAGAGGGAAAGGAACAGGCTGCAACTGTCCTTATGAATCATGTTTCCCCATTTCCTTGGGGGCCACTTGGCCACCTGAGACCCTCAGCTGATTGGTTCAGAGTGTGCCAGCTTTAACCCCATCATGGCCAATGGCAAACTGCAGGAAGCCCAATCCCAGGGGATGCTCAGTGATGCCACCGCACTGGACAGCACCACAAGCCCTGCCGCAGGCTCTATTCCTGCAATCCAGGCTGGCAGCGTTGTGCTTATGGCTCAGAGGGGACACAGGGCTCCCTCAATGGCAGCCGATTGGTACCGATGATGCTGTTACAGGTGTAAACTTGCTGCAGTGCAGTAAATCAAACTAATAATAATTATGTAGGGTCAGTTTTCTCCCGGGCAGCCCCCTTCCCTGCATTACAAATGCAGGGTGCAGGCTGGGGGAGGAAGATTCCACACAGCTCCTACCTGGAAAATTCCCTCAGATTGTTCCAGTAGGGCAGATCCCTTCCCTTCTCCCTGACATATAAACAGGGTGCCCCAGCATCCATGGATCCCAAAAGCTATGCACAGATCTCAATGATCCCCTGATAGCCAGGCCATCCCACCCACAATCTCTGTGCCTCCACTACTGCTCTAGGACCCTCTCCAACTCCCTGAGAGCACAGGTTCATCGGTTATGTTCTACCAGGGCCTGTCACAGTGGCCGCTGCCCACAGGATCTGCTGAAGGGGCTGTAGGGAGCTGCATTGAGATGGGAAGGCTCGTTAGAGTAGCTGGTGTGGCATAGTCTGGGTGGAGGCTTACACCCTTCCATACACCCTTCAGAGTGCAGCCAGAGACTCAGTCAATACAAGTTTCATTGCTGTTACGAGAAAGAGGCAGATGATAAGACTCCAGTTTCTTCAGGGGATATGGGCAGGGCCATGGCAACTGAATTTTCAGTGGAAAATGATCAGTCTTTTATGAAAACCCATCCCCCAAAAGTGTATGAAAAGGAAAATTTTACTGTGGATCAAAATTTTTCATGGGGGAAATTCCTCTGTTTTCCAGCACAGCTCTAGCTCAAACCGTAAGCTTCTGTCACTTGTGTTACCGGACCACACAGCTCTGGACAGCTGGAGCAGGGTGTTGTAATAGCGGAGCCCTTCTCAGCTGGCCTCACGTAGGAGCAGTCAGGACAAACATGAGTGGTGTTGCAACTCAATGGGCCCATTGGCGACCCCACTCACTCATGGGGTCACAAAGCCACCTAATAAAACTGCTGGCTTTGCTTGGCTTTAATGATTCACACAGTGCCACAATTCGTGAGGACAGAGAAGAGGTACAACAAGCACAGAAGGAACGCCAGCCAGACATGAGCTGCTTTGAGACCTGGGACTCCAATCCAGATGAAGGTGGAAGCACTGAAGCTACTGTTGTTGGAAACTGACATGGGTGGGGTGTGATGCTATTGTCCAGCTGCCTTTACAGAATCAGGGAATGAAAACACTTGTAGTTATCTGTATCAGATTGAGTGTTATCAGAATCAGTCCCTCAGTGTCTCTAGGGGATATATAGTTTGCAAATATTTCCCAATATTGCATCAGTACCGGCAAATGTAGGCCATCATATTGGAACAACAGACAGTGAAATGTCAGGGGTGTTGCTATTTTGATGCCTGTCAGACGTGATCTTAGGTCTCCCTCCTCAGAGTATCTGAACCCTTGAACATATTGATCTTCCTGCCACTTCTGTGAGGCTGGACAGGTCTATTATCTGCCTGTGCATAGGCTCAGACACACTCTGGGGCTTTCCCACAGTCACACAGGGAAAGGGAACCAAACCCAGCTCTCCTGAGTGGCAGAACAGTGCCCAAACCATAGGACCAACCTCCCAGATAGACTGGCTGGATTCTCGCTCCCCCAGAGCGGCCCCAGTGCAACTTGAGACCATTGCTCCTAGATCAGCCATCTGCTATCACTGAGAACAGCCTAGCTCCATACTCCCTGGACCCTCTTTCAGGTAGTTGAAGGCTGCTATCAAATCCCCCCTCACTCTTCTCTTCTGAAGACTAAACAAGCCCAGTTCCTCAGCCTCTCCTCATAATTCATGTGCTCCAGCCCCTTCATCATTTTTGTTGCCCTCTGCCCTCTGCTGGACTCACTCCAATTTGTTCATATCCTTTCTGATGATGGGGAGACTCAGGACTGGAAGGTATTGTTCGGACCTAGTGGGTGGCAGAGTTGGCGACCTTGCGATGGCACAGAAGGGCAAAAGAATGAAAGATGGAGTAGAGTGAGGAATGGTGAGAGGCAACAACCATATTGATTGAAAATAGGGCTGAGGGAATGTGAGACACCATCAGTGCTGGTGGTCAGGAAGTCATGAAAAGGCTGACTCACAGAGTGTGTGGGGGTGGGGGATGATGGGTGACGATGCTGAAAGAGATCAGGTGATGGTCTGAGGGAGCAGTGCTTGGTCATGGATTGATAAGACATCGGGTGTGAGGAACTTCTCAGACTGTGAACTGCCACACGTCTGAGCTCAGCCAAAAAGGGGCAGAGCACACTTGATTAATGAGGACACATCCTTTCGCCCCCCTGTCATGCAGGTTTAAAGTCACTGGCACCAGGCGCTCACATTCTGCAGGTGTATATTCTTAATTTCTCACGAAGCTCTTTGGTTTTGACCCCATAAATGATAGGGTTGAGCATGGGAGGAAGAATGAGATAGAGGTTGGCCAAGAGGACGTCAATGTGGGTAGCAATGCCCTGACTGAACCTGCGTGTCAGGGCAGAGAAGACCAAGGGAGTAAAAGCCATCAGTATCACACAGATGTGGGCTGTGCAGGTGTTGAGGGCTTTTTGGCTGGCTTTTTTGGAGGAGATCCTGAGGACGGCTCTGATGATCATCCCGTAGGATAGGCCACCGAGTATCAGGTCTGACCCGATGATCACTAATAATACCAACAAACTGTACATCTGGTTGACTGTGGTCTCCCCACATGAAAACTTCACCACAGTGAGGTACTCGCAGTACGTGTGGGGGATAACGCGGTTAGTGCAAAATGGTACCTTCCGCAGCAGCAGGGGCATGGGCAGAATCAAAAGAACAGCTCGTATCAAACCCACTAGCCCTAGCTCAGCGATTCGTGCGTTGGTGAGGATGGTGGCATACCTCAGAGGGTGACATATGGCGACGTAGCGATCGAAGGCCATTATCACGAGGACGGCTGATTGCATACCACCAAGCATGTAAAGGAAGAAAATCTGGGTGAAGCAGCCGTCCACAGTGATGACTTTTGAATGAAACCAAAATATGCACAGTGCCTTCGGTACAATGCAGGTACACTGGCAGATGTCTGTGAGCGCCAGCATGCAGATCAGCAGGAACATGGGCTTGTGCAGGGTCTGCTCTTTGCAAACAACAAAGAGAACCATGAAATTTCCCAACAGGCAGATGATGTAGAACATAGAGAAAGGGATGGAAATCCAGATGTGGGCATCTTCCAGACCCGGGATGCCGTTTAAGATGAATGTTGACAGGTCGGAGGGAGTGAGGTTGAAAGCCTCCATGAGAGGGTCGAGGCACCGATCACGCTCAGAAACGCTCAGGGTGCCTGTGAAGGGAGAGAATCACAGCGAGGGGATTAGGCACTTGGTAACAAATACCATGGTAAATATTTTATATTTACTAACAATCTAGGAAGGGGGGTGAGCAGTGAGGTGGCAACATTATTCCCCTCTATTTAGCACTGCTGGGGCCACATTTGGAGTATTGTTTCCAGTTTTGGGCCCCCATTAGAGGAAGGATGTAGACAAATTGAAGAGAGTGCTGCAGAGGGCAATGAAAATGTTGAGGGGGCGGGAACACATGACATGAGAAGAGGCTGAAGGAACTAGGTTTGTTTAGTTTACCAAAGAAAAGAAGGAGAGGGTATTTGATAGCAGCCTTCAACTGCCTGAAGGGAGCTCCTGGAAGTTTGAAACTAGACTGTTCTCAGTGGTCCCAGATGTAAAAACTAGAAGCAACGGTCTCAAGTTGCAGTGGGGGAGATCTAAGTCGGATATTAGGAAAAACTTTTTCCCTTGGAGGGTGGTGAAGCACTGGAATGGGTTACCTAGGGAGGTGGTCGAATCTCCACCCTTAGAGATTTTTAAGGCCCAGCTTGAAAAAGCTCTGGCTGGTATGATTTAATTGGTGGGAGAAACAGTGACTCTGAACAAGATTTTGGGAGCGTGAAGGAATAATTAGCTAAACATGAGCTCCCAGTGTGAGCCTGTGGCCAAAAGAGCTAATGTGATCCTTGGATGATAAGCAGGGGAATCTCACGTTAAGGTAGAGAAGTTGTTTTATCTCTTTCCTTGGTACTGTGCAACTGATGCTGGACTAATGTGTCTATTTCTGGCATCCACAATTAACGTTGGATGCTGATACACTTAAGAGGAATCAGAGAAAAGCCAAAAGAATCTTTAAAGATTAGCAATCCTGCCTCACAGTGATAGACTTAACGGCTCAGTCCAGTTAATTTAACAGAGATGGTTAAGGGGTGAATTGATAACTGTCTACATGTACCCACACAGAGAACAAATGATGAATAATGGGCTTTTCAGGTTAGCCTAGAAAGGTCTAACTCCATCCGATGGCTGGAAGTTGAAGTTAGACAATTTCTGACTATAAATGAGGTGTACACTTCTTAAACAGAGAGAGTCATTAACCGTTGGAGCAGTTTACCAAGGGTCATGGCAGAGTCTCCATCACTGAGAATTTTTAAACCAAGGTTGAATGTTTCTCTATAAGCTCTGCTCTAGGAATTCCCTTGGGCAGGTCTCTGGCTGTGCTGTATCGGAGGCCAGACTAGATGATCACAGTGGCACCTTCTGGCCTGGGAAAATGTGAACACGTCCCTGCAGCACATGCAGGAGTCTGTTGGAGTTATTTTCCCTGCACGCTGAGTTTACTGAAGGCATTTAAAAATATTTTGTTTTAATTATGACATTGCTGAATTTAGCCCCAGGGGGAAAAGTCTCAGATTTTGGAGCCTGGAAATCGATATTCTGGTCGGTTTTTCACACACTTCCCATGAGACATGACATGGATGAACATTTCGGATGAGAAAAATACTGACGTGACCCCATAAAATCTCCGCCCTGAGAAATGTATGTACAACTGTCCCATTAATGGCCAACAGAGCTGGCTAAAAAATGATCCCAGAGAGTGCTGTCTTTAGCACCTGTGTCCCTGTGGCTCACTGTGTCAGCCAGTGCCCAGAGGCTCCTGCACCTGGCAGCTGTATTTACCTAGGCATTGACATGACCCAGAATTGCCAGCTCTCATTATATACTGTGCACACTTCTCAGCTTGCTCGTTGTTGCTGTGTAGCGGCCCCCGAAGCCCCACACAGTGTCTGTGGGAGCAACAAGAGCAGCAGCACAGCACAGGTGCCTTGGAATCTTCTACTTGGGGTATGACATTCTCATTGGAGAGAAACCATCACTGATCCCGCTAGACAAGGGACAGAGGGAACGGGGGCATCTCACCCCTGCACAGGAAGAGTTGTGGGGAGCTTGGGGTGGCTCGGAGGCTCTTGGGATCACGGGTGACTGGGAAGCCTGGAGAAGACACTGACACCCAGCGTAGTGTTGGAATCAAAGCAGCCTGGGACGGGGAAAATGAGTATAGACGGGGTCAGATCCGATGGGAGACAGACCCAGCTGAGGAGCAAAGATCAATGGTTCTTTCCACTGGGGAAACGCCTGAAATTGGTTAATATTCAACAACCGTAAAAGAAAATTGGGAAAAAATGAGTAAAGCTTGCAGTTCTGTGGCTCTCCAGGGGAAAGAGGCCCTGAGAGCTGCCCAGACACACTCAGGGCCAGGAAAGCTCCTAGCACTGGCCTGGGACCAACAATCAGGAAGAAAAATTGAATTTCAGCAGTGCTTCCCACCTGTCCGTGTATCCCCCACTGCCTGCCTGCAAATCCCCCAGCGCTGCTTGCATGTCCATGAACACCACCTTCCGTACAGCCACAACCCCCGTCCTGCCACACACTGATCCCACTCACCCAGGACCAACACCAGGTGCCGGACACACCACACAGTGACAGCTCGTACAAATATCTACACAGCCTGGGTTAAACTCTGGGTCTGGCTGCGGTGGGGAAAGGGGGGATGGAGGAGGAGCAGCCTGCACAGCCTGTCCAGAGGTGAAGGGAACCCGAGCAGTTGCTCAGCGTGTGCAGGGAAGGAGAGAGGGACAGACCCGAGGGGAGAGGAGAGAGTGTGAACCATTCCCAGGAGCTGTACAAACAAATCAGATGTAGATTCCTTGTTCTATTGTATAAGTGAGATAGAGAGAGAGAGAAATTTTTCCTTCCCTGTTATGATAATGGTACAGTGCTGTTTAGTGAGGCATAAGTGGACTCCATCCTGTTAGTTTCTTGAAGTGAGCTCTATCTTGAAACTTGTACTATTGAACCTGAAAATTTCTTGATAAATTCCCTTTGTGTGAGAGTGAGGAATGTATGTGCAGGGCATAAAAAGACACCAACCGAAACTGCTCTGACAACAGAAAGGTGAGTAAAGACACCAACTGCCATCCTGCCCCTGTAGGGCGAAGAAAACTTATCAACGACCCTAAAGTACAGAAGGTTCCACCCTGGGAACAAAGAAAGTTCAGAAATAAGAAGCTCGTCATGCTTGCAATTAGCTGGTAATTAACAACTATACTGAACCTAGAGGCAGCATGACACAGCAAGGCCCATAGACTGACATGAGAGCCAGCAAGTATCAAAGATGGGTAAAAACATGGAAACTTTGGGTCTCGTTCTGCAATTGTCATCTGGAGCATCGGATTCGTGACTGACGGAGCCCCGCTCCCTCTTCGTCCCCTGCTTAGTTGGCCACTGGGCCAGCTCGAGCAATGCATAAAAGGACTGGTCATTATATCACACCAGCTTGCAGAACTTTATGAATGTGACTGTGAATGTGACTGTTTTCTGATATTCTTACACGCACAATAAACGTGGCATAGTGCCTTGTCCCCCTAAATCACATCCTGCCAGACTTTTCTTTTACAAGTATAACATGTTGGTGGAGAATTGCGAAAGCGGGGAGCATTGCAGTATCCCACGATTATTGTAAAAACTGGGGTGCACACCACCGGCGTTAGTAAGATTGACAGTATAGAGGAAGATCTGAAAATTTGTTTGTCTGGTTATCCGAGAAAACAAACAAACAAGAACAGACTCTGAAGGATGTAGGCATTTAGTTTTGGGTGTTATTGATATTAAAAAAGTTGCTGTTCCAGGAGTTGGTATTATATATATGTACATATAAGTTTTAGTGTCATTGTTAGTTGTTGTTCATGTTCTATTGGGGAAAATGTTTAAGAAAACACAGCCTAGAAATATCGCCAAGGAGAAGCAGGAAGTGCTGCCTTTTCCACAAGAACTTACACTCTTTCAACAGGTTTTGCAAAGGTTTGGGCACAGCCCCAGGACAGCAGAGCCATTGTCATTCAAGCTGGGATAGGGGCTGGGGTGCGGGATCAGATGCTCTGGCCCATGGAGCCCCACTTCTTACTGTCTATATTAATCTTGGCTTAGGCTTTCCTTCTTCCTCTGCTACTGCTTCTCTCTGTCTCTCTTACTCTCCCGCGCTCCCCCTCTCCCAGCCCCAACCTCTCACCCCCAGCTCAGCACTTCTGTTTCTCTGAGATTTTGATGGAAAGAACTTTAAACACACTTTGAATGTAAAGAGTGGTTTGTTTGTTTTTTTGACAAAGCATAGACTAAGGCAGCTGTGTTGCAAAGATGGTACCTGGTGGCTCAGGTTTGACAAGAACAAAATGCCACCTTAAGAAATGAATAAAATACATTAGAATCAAATCAGTAAATTCTTACCCTTGGATGTATATTTATACCTCCTATCTGATTTCTGTTTCCTGCTTCTGACGAAGTGGGTTACAGCCCACGAAAATTTATGCCTGCACAAATTTGCTAGTCTTTAAAGTCCTACAGGACTCTCCTTCTTTTTTCAGTAAAAACAGTGGCTGATAAACACAGCGCTGTGAGTAAGAGAATGGAGAGGTTAAGATCACAAAACCGTGTTGCCAGTGAACTATTAAAAGCTACGGCAGCAAAGAATAACATCATAATGCTAAAATATAGTAAATTGAAGGCAAAAGTAAGTGATTGAAAGGAAAAGAGAAGAGTTAATAGAATTGCAGTTGAAAGTTCTGGAAAGTGTTATAGGAAAAGAATTCTTGGTTTCTTTGCAGCCATTCTGAAGGAAAAATGGGCCTTTTCCCCCAAAGGAATAGTCTGTGAATCCTGACTGAAATAATTTGAATATGGATGATTTAGTTAAAATCCCTAAAGGAAAAAAAGGGTTTCTTTGGAACTGAACAGCCTCCAAATGAATAAAAGGAAAGGTAATGTGTGTACAGCTGGTTAAATATAATTAGTTCGGTGCAAGGGGAAAAAAATGTGTGTGCAAATATATTGTGTAAATCTGTAAGGTCTTAAGAACCTAAACTAATATTTCTGGTTTGTAAAACCCTGTTTTGTAAGTTTAAGATAAATTGGTTTTGTTTTCAATTTTTTAAATAACGCCACTAAACTCCATTTGAATTTTTCATTCAAAGTTGCGAAACTGGCAAACACTTTTTTGCCAGACACAGATAAATTAGTGCTGTTTGGCTCTGTTATTCAGTATTTAACCCTTGAGAGGTACCTCAGTGCTTTACAGGTTAATATATTTTTAAATAAGAACCAAAGAATGTGCCCATGGCTGTGGAGGAGCAGCCAAAAACAGGAGAATGGAAAAAGATTCTGGATTCTTTTTATTTTTGGTAACAAAATAGCAGATCAGAGCTGCAGTAAAAGAATAAGAAATTAAAAGGAAAGCATCTCCATGGAGAAATCAGACTGTTACTTGGTAAGAGTACCTGAAAACTCTAAGCACAAAACAAATACTTACACCTTATGAAAATATTGATATGGTTAATATAACGTTATACAGATGTTAAATTAAGAAAGAAATGTGCATTTTTCCATGACATATACAGTGTATATTGTAGAAGGATTGAAAGAAATGTAAACCAAACTTGCTACTTAATTAAAATCCTTCAAGGGCTCATAAAGAACCAGGATAAGGTTTGTTTTCTGTTTCAGATCACTGTGTGCTTTAAGAACAAACGAAAAACTGACAACCGGTGGTGTCTGTTGATGCAAATTACATAGCTGATATGCTAGGGAAAGAGGAGAACTGTCCAGAGATGGCAGCACTAAGGGGCTGCATGCAGATAATGGACACAAAAGAAAGATAAGAAACAAGTCCCTGCTAACAAGAGTCCCTTACAAACTTACCCCACCAGAACTGCAAGGATGTAATTAAATGAAAGCCTATGCAAAGATTCCAAAAGGATAATGAGCACCCTAGCCCCAGAGACAAATTGTCTAAATAAAAGGCACGGTATAACAAGATACTTACAAACACCCCCTTGTAATACTTGTCAGAGATTTGATGCTAACGTTATTGTTATTATTAAATCCTGAAAGAAATTTAATATTAATGAGTAACTCTGTGACAATGAATAATGTGGATATATTGGGGGGAAGGGGGCAATGGTAACTGAAAACACACCTCATCTTAAAAAGCCTCATGGTAATGATACTTCTCAACTATTACCTGTAGATAATCTTTAAACTTGGCACAGCAGAGAAAACATTACAAAGCTGACCTGCTGTATAAAAAGGGAAACTGAGGTACATCACCTCATGATATTCATGAATAATAAAAAAAGGAACATTCATCCTAAAACCTTAAAAGGTAGAAGTTATTACAAACCTGGCCTGCCTATAGAACAAAAACACAGGAAAATATGAGGATAATTCCTCTGTTTTGTCTGCAGTTAGAAAGGAGATTTGTAAAAGAAAGGGGTATTTTAAACAATAATCTGCCATCCCTTCAAAGGGGTATAAAAATGTTCTTTTTGCCTTTCAGAACTTTAGGAAAGGCTGGCATTAGCAAAACAGCTAAAGAATAAAACCATGGATCTACTGTTGCAACAAAGATTGTGTTTTGTGTTTTATGTTGTTTGTCTTGTTACTAACGTTGTTGTGTATGGTATTGTGTTTAAAAAAAAGTGAGGTACTGCATGAAGCAGAAAAAATCAATAAGCATTGTAACTGTATTTACAAAAACATCCTCTATCAGGTAGGAAAGAGGAAAAATAAAGGGAGAAATAAAAGGGAAATCAAGTTCAATGAATTTGCAAGGAAAAGGGGTCCTGAAAATAGATGCATTGGCAGAAGTAAAAGTGCCGGTTAAATTTGCTAACAGAGTCCTATGAAAAATATCTCCTGTGACACCCTGGAAGCCTCTGAACATTTCAGTAAGCCTTAAGCAAACCACCAGCCAGGGTTTGTGATGTATTTCCTGAGTCCCATGTGGGAGGGGTGCTCAAAGCACAGTTAAAAGCTCAAGAGTCCTCTCCCAGGGAAAAGGGAAGGGAGAAAAGGGACTGAGGCCTGGCTGTCTCTGAGAATAAAAGTTAATTAAATTAGCTGAAATGTTTTAGTGATACTTCCCAGATAGGGAGGGGGAAGGTTGCTCTCCTTTGTTTTTCAGATTAACAATCTGTGACTGTTGGAAGATCTTGAAACACTTTAAGCAAGGAGTCAAAAAAAAATTGTGGGTGGTAGGAGATGACCAGGAAAAAAAAAACACCAGTAAAATTGAAAGCCTGATAAAAAAAAAGGTGAAATGTAAATATGAATGCCCTCCAGCCACATGAAACTATGGGTCTCATTCTGCAATTGTCATCTTGGAGTATTGGATTCACGACTGACAGAGGCCCGGCTGCTTCCTCGTGCCCAGCATAGTTGGCCACTGGGCTGGTTCAGGCAACACATAAAAGGACTGGTCATTATATCACACCAGCTTGCAGAACTTTTTGAATGTGTGTGTGAATGTGACTGCTATTTGATATTCTTACATGCACATTAAACATTGCAAATAGCCTTGTCCCCCTGAATATGTTCCTGCCAGTCTTTTATTTTACAAGTATAACAAGAAGACATGAAGACTAAAAGGAGCGAGCGCAAGAAACTCTTCCTCAAAATGACACAAGCTTTAGTATATACCTGCCAGTTAGAAACCCAGACACAACTTCCTGCTGTTGCTTTTCCATGTTGGCAATTGCTGAAGTTGCCACGAAGCTGTTGTGGGATTGGTCACTGCCTGGTTTCCTCAAATCCAGAAACATGCTTTTATTTTTACTGCATTTTGGTGTTTCTCATCCTCTATGGAACTAAAGATGCAGGGGAACACACAAATTTTTACTCTCATTGTTTTGAACCTGTAAACTCTGAGTTTAAGATTTCAGCTACTCTCCTCTCAGTTCTTCTCTGGTCCAGATGTGCTCACCCTTCCTGAGTGGCCATAGGATGACTCCAGTCACTGGAGGCTCAGGGCCGGTGAAAATCAGGCCTTTTATTTAAGTCCCTAAATATGGGTTTAGAGTGAAATCCTGGCTCTAACGGGAGTTTTGCCATTGATCTCAATGGGACCAAGATTTCACTTCTAGTGTGTGTTGCAGGTTGGCTGAAAAGAGAGAAATTGTGCCGGATGATATAAATGGTTATAAAATGAATATTAATGGCTCGGGGAGGTGTATAATTATACCCACCCCTATTTGTTATTTCCCACAAAACTTGCATAGCAGATACATTTATCAACAGCAGGAATGACCATGAAGTCCCTTAATAATTAGGTACAAGAGAAGAACTAGGGGGAGAGATCCCAAGCCTTCTCTAACAGGCATACTGCCTGGGAAAGAAGAGAGAACAGCCTCTGACCACATTCTTTGTCCAGGTGGTGAAGGGAGGAATGGTCTGGAGGAGGGGGGAACATAGCCTGCCCGTTGCCATGGTGCCTATTGGGCAGGTTTTCCCTGTTCTGAACATTGCTAGAAAGTTGCTCTGATTTGCTCTCTTCTTCCCTAACTTCAAGGCTAGAAAAGTGCTGTGGTTTGCACATGATTCTTGCTTGTGTAGTACATGGCCTTCTCAGCCCAAGTCAGGGGTCCCACGGAGCACAATTCATGTCCAAAGCTTGGGCCCAATTCCCAGCCCTCCAGGAATGTGGCCCAGCACTGACATCCTTTGTCACCGCACCCACAGTGTGGAACTTTTGGCTCCCTGCTGTGAAGATCCTGGCTTCAGGTCCCGCAGAAGCGAGAGCTATTCTGTTAAGGTGCTGAAAGAATCTGAAGGAAGATCCCCAGTTTATGTGGTGCTCTGAGGCCGGGCATGATAGATGGGGATTTCAAAACACAGGGGCCCTGATTTTGCTTTCTGTGAAGCCAGTATCAATGTGGAGTGAGCCGCTGAAGGCAGAATGTGAGAGCAGAATTTAACCAGTGTGTGAAACCTTGTGTGACCCATTCGTGTTCTGAAAACTCGGCTATCACACGTACCCACTGCAGAGTCTTTGGCTACATGTATTGACCTGGCAGTGAAATTGCTGAATTGGAAAACTTGAGAGAACCAGAAAAAAAACCACACAGAGCAAAAAAAAAAGGAAGATACTAAGTCAGTTAGAAGAACACAGATAGAGACAAAGAAATTATCTTAAAACAAATGTTTGTCTAAACGACTTACAACAAATCTTGAGTTCCAATTTTACATCCCTTCATGTTTCTGACAACACTAAACAGTTCTAGTCTACATGCTGGAGAATTCCTGCCCAGATTTTTCTTCATTTGAACTGTTCCTGAGTCCTTAGCACTAAGTTTATTGGAAAAACAGGCAACTCACCGGAATCTCTGCAGCAGAGAGGAAATCTCCTTACTGCGACCTGAAAATCAGTGTACGAATCTCACATCTGAAAGTCACAGTGCTGGACAGGGACCTTTATGAAGCCCCTGTGCAGTCCCTGCGGAGTCTCAGATTGGCCAGGACTCCGGGAGGATTCCCTGCGCTCAGTGAGCAGTGGGAACAGCAGAAAAGAGACCCTGGAGAATTTCAGCCTAAGAGCCTCCACCGAGAGTGAAGAAATGATTCACCGATAACAGAGCGTCAGATTGTCAGAGCAAACTGAGACTTGCAGACTCTCTAGAGTTGTCCTGCACTGCTAAAACCCCAGAGAGAAAGGAAGAGCCAAGGGTTAGACGTGCTCATTTCTCTATCAGCATTTGTATGCTGCTGCTTATTGTCATAGAACCTGAGCATCTGCTTCTACTCCCGGCTGATGAACAACGTGCTGAATCACTGAGGCCGTGACATGCATGTGGACAGGCTCTTGCACATCCTTGTTTCAAATGTAGGATTTCCACACAGAGTAGCAGTCACTCCCATCTTCTAGCCTGTCTAACAGAGGGCAATACAGATTGTCCCAGCTTAGTCATCAACCCCTCTTGGTGCAATATCCCGCCATGGGGAAGCATGTTCCCAGTAACCTCAGGACTGACGGCCTGTGTCTTTTTAGACCAGCTACAGTAACTGCGCAGACTGTCATTGGGGTAGGGAGGGTGGAGGGACATGTTCAGAGGCGAGTTAGCTGCCCAATGTCCATCCACATTCAAATGGATTTCATTGTTAAGCCAAGTTGGTTACCTGCCATATTTGCTATTCTCTCTGCACATCGGAATTGTTTGTTCCTGCACTTTCAATAAGGTTTCTTTAAAATACATTCAGCTCTCTTGGACTCCTTTTCCCTCTCATATGAGCCTCCCAGGGGAACCTGCCCATCAGGATTCTGAACTCAAACATGTCATGATCACTGCTGCCCAGGTTGCCATCCACTTCTAGAATCATAGAATCATAGAATATTAGAGTTGGAAGGGACCTCAGGAGGTCATCTAGTCCAACCCCCTGCTCGAAGCAGGACTAACCTCAGCTATATCATCCCAGCTAGGGCTTTGTCAAGCCTCAGCTTAAAAACCTCTAAGGATGGAGATTCCACCACCTCCCTAGGTAACCCATTCCAGTGCTTCACCACCCTCCTAGTGAAAAGCTTTTTCCTAATGTCCAACCTAGACCTCCCACCCTGCAACTTGAGACCGTTGCTCCTTGTTCTGTCATCTGCCACCACCGAGAATAGCCTAGCCCCATCCTCCTGGAACCCCCTTTCAGGTAGTTAAAGGCCGCTATCAAATCCCCCTCATTCTTCTCTTTTGCAGACTAAACAAGCCCAGTTCCCTCAGCCTCTCCTCATAAGTCCTGTGCTCCAGCCCCCTAATCATTTTTGTTGCCCTTCGCTGGACTGTCTCCAAGTTGTCCACATCCTTTTTGTAGTGGGGGGCCCAAAACTGGACATAATATTCTAAATGTGGCCTCACCAATGCCTAATAGAGAGGAATAATCACTTCCCGCGTCCTGCTGGCAATGCCCCTCCTAATTCAGCCCAATATGCTATTAGCCTTCTTGACAACCAGGGCACACTGCTGACTCATGTCCAGCTTTTTATCCCCTGTTACCCACAGCTCCTTTTCTGCCGAACTGCTGCCTAGCCCGTCGGTCCCCAGTCTGTAGCTGTGCATGGGATTCTTCCTTCCTAAGTGCAGGACTCTGCACTTTTCTTTGTTGAACCTCATTAGATTTCTTTTGGCCCAATCCTCCAGTTTGTTTAAGTCCTCCAATTCTTCCTGATTAGTCAGGCATGATTTAATTTTACATAAACCATGTTGACTCTTCCCCTAGATATCGTGTTCATCTGTATGTCCGATAATAATGTTCTTTACTACAGTTTCAAACAATTTGCCTTGTACTGAAGTTGGGCTTCATGGTATGTAATTATCAGGATCGCCTCTGGAGCATTTTTAAAAAATTGCCATCACATTAGCTCTCCCCAAGTCATCAAAAAGGTACAAAAGCTGATTTAGATGATAAGTTACATACCACAGTCAACGGTTCTACAATGTTATGTATGAGTGAAACTTCAGAACTCTTGGGTGAATCCCATGTGGTCCTGTACCCACGTATTACTGTTTAATTTGCCAGTCTCTTGATGACAAGTGCTAGATAAGAACTAGGTTTTATTATTAAGCCCTGCATGAGGGATCCCTGGGCCTGAGTCTCTTGGCATGACTCCTGTGTGTGCGGCTCTCACTCATACACGCAGCTCTGCTCTGCCTCGGGGCAACACGGTGCAATTGGGGGCTTCACAGGTGTGTTGTGTGCAAAGCCATGCACTGGGCGGGGGCTGTTTGAATGGTTTCTCTTGGGGTCCTGCTTTAATCCAGTGTCCCAACACATGCTATATAAGAACTAGGTTTTATTATTAAGCCCTGGGTGAAGGATCCCTGTATAGCCAACTGCTTGGTCCCATCCCACACCAGGCCCATCTAACTGGGGCATGGCTTTGATGCTGCTAAATGCACCAGATTCCAGATCCAGGTGCCTATTTTAGCCTGTAAGTGCCCAGGGATAATGTCGGCTGTTTGTGCTTCACGTCCCAGGCAGACTCCTGGCCTTGGCGAAGACTGAAAAATAATCATAAATTCTGCTCTAAACCCAGAACCCAGGACAATCGAGTGAGTTTGATCTTTTCTTATTTTATTTAAACTATGCATAATGAATGTGAGGAGATCCTGGCCACCGGCTGCTGTGGCTTAAGAGATGGGAAGATTCAGCAAAAGGACTGGACGTTTTTACATCTGAGAGGAACACGCAGAGCTGTGTGCAACAAAAAGGAGAGGAGTTTTGATCTTTTACTTCCAGGTTGTGACCGTCTACTCCCCTCCTGTGGCTGGGGAAAGGAAGGAGGATCTTCTGGCTAAGGCAGGGCACTAGGATTTAGGCAACTCACATTTAATTCGAGCTCTGGCACAGACTCCCTCTGTCACCTTGGACCTTGACCCGCAGAACACAGCCCAAACCACAGGACCAAAATCTTATCAGGACCGGCTGGATTCTCTGCTGCCCCAGAGCTGCCTCCTGCACTGTGGGGATCAGGGATCACAAGGAGCCAGTTAAATGGTTTGATTCTCTGGACTGTTCCCCACCAGCCTCAGTGGAGTTTAGAGGAGCCTGGGGGCTGAGATGACCTGTGCCTGTTTGTTACAGCTTCAAAGTGCACAGAACAGTCAGGCCAATCCCCTGCAGACGGATGCCATCCCAGAGTGCCCCCTTGCAGCCTGAGGTACCCTGCAGGCACCCTGCCCCTCCCTCTAAGGTCCCTGCAGTGACTTACTCTCAGCCTGTGTGACTGGAAACAAGATCCCCCTGTGTGGGGTCGTATTTGTTCTACAATACACAGGTTCTCTTAGCCTGCGCTCTGCCCTCCTCCATTGCGCAGGAGTCCCCCCACCCTCCTTGCTGGGGTCTGCATTGGTTCAGGCTCGCCGTAGCTTTCCTGGCTCCTCACCAGCTGGCCCCCTCGGTAGCTAAGTCCCTTCCCCACAGGCTGAGCGAGGGCAGCCGTCCTTCCCCTGCTGCTGTGGCCATGTTCTGAGAGAAGATGAAGCCGTCCCTGCCTCCCACGGCTCTTGCGGGTGGCAGGGAGTGAGGGGTCCACGCCCTGCCCTGCACTTCAAGGCCCCAGTCTCAGGCCCTTAAAGAATCTGTAGGCTGGGATTTCCCAAAGTATGAACTATTGCCCAGCCAGGACCATCTTCCTTTTCTCTAGTAAAACTCTCTGCTAGGCCTCGGTTAGCTCCAAAAGTCCCGGGAACTTTAAGGGGCTGACTGATCCTATTGGCCTCCAAAGCTGATGCCGCTCTCATGGATCATGCAGTACCCAGAGTGCTCATAAAGGGCCTGGACTGCAATTGCAAAACAGCTCTGCAGCTTTTCTCATGGCTGCTGGGTGTTTAACCAGAGATGGGACAGAGACAGGTCATTTAGAATTGGACAAAACTTCCATGTTCCTTCTCTGAACTGACTGTCTCCACAGCAATTCTGAGGTGTAAGCTGAAACCACTACAGCTCTTTCTGCAATAACATCCCACACATCCCCTGGCTGTACACAAACACAGTCATTTTGTAAATGCTGCTGCCTGCCTCCATCCCGTTCCCCCAGTGCTCTGTCCTCCCTTAGCAGCTGTTGAGCGAGATCAGTTGATCATCTCCCATGTCACCAGCGATGGAGCAGAGTGGCGAAAGGACCCTTCACTTTATGAACACCCTAATTATCCTGGCACGAATGGGTTTGGTTTTCATGCTGTACACGATTGGGTTCATCAGCGGTGGGATCAGCAAAGGGACGTTTCCCAAGACATTCTGAACCAAGGGAGAAGAGATCTTCACGAATCTGTATATCACGGACAAGCCAATCCATGGTATGTAGAAGAGCAGGACAATACAGACGTGGGAGACGCAGGTGTTCAGGGCCTTGAGGCGCTCCACGTGGGACGCAATGCTCAGCACTGTTTTGAGGATTATAACATAAGATACGAGAATAAGCAGGAAGTCAATCCCCACTGAAGAAATTGTTACAAAGAAGCCATAGATGACGTTAACTCTGATATCAGAACAAGCCATCGTCATAACTGCCTGGTTCAGGCAGTAGGAATGGGAGAGGACGTTGGCTTGACAGTATCGGTACTGTTTCAGGAGAATGGGGACTGGGAATATTGGGATCACTCCTCTTAGCAAACAGACCAGTCCCATCTTGACTATTCTGGGCGGTGTTAAGATGGAAGCATATCTCAGTGGGTTACAGATCGCAACAAAGCGGTCAAAGGCCATGCACAAGAGCAGAGAGGATTCTGTGAATGTAAGTGAGTGGATGAAGAACAGCTGGGCAAAACACGCATCGTGGCTGATTTCCCTCGAGTTAAACCAGAATATAGCCAGTGTTGTCGGCGTGATGGATATCATTAAGCCAACGTCTGTGACGGCCAACATGGAAAGGAAAATGTACATGGGCTCATGGAAGTTTGGATCTGATTTTATAATGAAGAGAATGACTGAATTTCCTAGTATCGAAGCAAAATATATTAAGAAGAAGGGGATAGAAATCCAGACATGGACATCTTCCTGCCCAGATACTCCGCTGAGAAAGAACACTGCAGGTTGGAATTTGGTGTCATTGACAGCTGACATAATTCACTGGGCATGTCCAAGGAGTTTTGAACATTACTTCCTGAAAAGAAAAATAACAGGAGAATAGATAATATTTAACGAGACATCATTCCGGTCTCATTGCAAGACTTCCAGGAGCCAAACTACAGAAGATCAGAAAAAACAGTCTGGGATTTACACAACCGATAGGATTTATACCACCGATGGGAAGATAGGCATTGCCAGACTTGATCGGGCCCGTAGCTCATCAAGCCCAGTATCTAATGGCCAGTACCAGATGCTTCCGAGGAAGGTAGACGAAGCCCTGCAGTCAAGAGCCATGAGACAACCTACACCCATAGAAAGTTTCCTCCTGACACTCACCTGTCAGACAAATTTTGTGATATAAATCAGGAAGGTTTATAGCCTTCCCAAGAATTTAAAAAAAAATTCTCAGTACTGTAATTGGCTAACTTCTGAGTTCAGGAACATTGACCTCAACATTTTCACTCCTGATTTACACGTGCACATTTGTTGGTAACCGGGCTTTATTAACTTTCGCTTACCCAAACGGTCCCGGTGATACACTCTGACCCTTATGAATTGCTCCAAGAAAAGCTAAAGTGCTTTGCCTGGCCAGTGTTGACCATAGCCAGAGAGGTCGTTCATCCTACTGGCTTCTATTTACCCTCACAGGACCCCATCCTCTACCCAGACAAGGGTTCTGTAGATATTTGACAAGGTCCAACCTAACACAGACATCTCGGCAGGAGATGAGTTGGCGTAAAAAAAAATGAATAGTGCAAACGTTAGATTTTATTTATATACAGTTGAGTGTGCAAGTTAGTTCAGCCACATTCTTGTAACAGGTGATGGGCGAAAATTACATAGAAGCATTATATAATCCCCTTTCCTACACCTCATGTCTACTCTGCTGAATCCCAGACCGGCGGTTCTGTTGCCTCATGACTTTTTGGAAAGTCTGACACTAGTGTTGCAGAGTTATTTTGTGAATGACCTTGACTTTAAGTGTTAGGAACAGCTTCTGGAAATTTACCATGAGACAGTATCATGCAACTGATCACTGAAGAAAGAATTAATGGCACAAACCCATTGCAAAAAGTATTTGGAATACTTTCTGAAGCAAAGGCTATTAAGTAGTAAAGTTACCCCTGCTCTTTCCTGTAAAATACCAACAACTCTGTGGCTGGCTTTCATTGACGTACATGGAAGGAAAGTTTGGTTTGTAATAATTGTATTATGATGAAAAGATTTGGCATTACATTTATAGAACTATCCGTACGC
The DNA here is from genome assembly GCF_026122565.2 of Emydura macquarii macquarii. Taxonomy (NCBI): domain Eukaryota; kingdom Metazoa; phylum Chordata; order Testudines; family Chelidae; genus Emydura; species Emydura macquarii. Next base: position 119,822 of record NW_027131233.1, on the reverse strand, counting down.
ACACACACATAAACCCATTCTTTCCCCTCGAATCTTCTTTAGTTATGATTTCTCAGGTTAGAGGGAAACCTAAAACATAGCGTGTGTCATCTGGATTCTGGAAAACTTGAAAAGATTGCAACCTCTCAGCCCTCATTCAATACCTTTTCATCCAAGAATACTCTGTGAAATCCTCTGCAACTACTAACTCCTCTATCCTTGGGTTCATAGCTAACTGGTTCCCTTCGGGATCTGTGATGTCAATCTGCAGCCTTTATCTGGAGTGGTACAGGCTTTAGGATCAGCATAAACGATATTCATTCCCTGGGCTTCACTCTCTAGTACACTGGTTTTTAACTTTTTAAATTTCAAATGAAGGTGTGAATACCTTTGGAAATCTAACACACAGTTTTCAAACCCCTAGAGGTCCAAGGACCACAGGTTGAAAACCACTACTCTAGTGCAGAGTAACCCCAGCACCTGTTAATCACCTACAATAGGAGTTTGCGGGAAGTGGGTTTCAAAGTGAAATGCATGACTATTGATGGAAATCAAACTTCATTTCACACATCAAAGTCATCTATTCCTCTCTCTCTCTGCCTGTCTCTGTCTTGTATTCATAAAGTCCTTGGAACGGTGTTGTGACAGACGTGGATCTGAGCTGCCATAATTATGAATGTGTATATAAGACCCAATTTTGGGGCTGTTGATTGTATGGGTATATTGGGTTAAATATTAGGATATTACCCATAGGGCTAGTCTTAGTTTAATAGCAGGCTGCTGGAAAACAAGCAGGAAGGGAAATGAGAGCTCAGGAAAATCCATCTCTCACTAAACTCTTCAGGGAGGTTACGAGACAACCCCTGAGCTTCAGGCTGTGAAGATCCCATTTGCAGGCTCCAGCCAAGTCACACAGCTTGTTCTGCCAGTGGTTGGAGTCTGTCCAGAGGCGGGGCAGCTGATGCTGAGAAGTTCATCAGATTGACAGACACACAGACACTACTGGGGAAATCAGAGGATGCTCAACCTGCCTGGGTCCCCATCAGAGTGGGAGGGCTTGAGAGGCATGGATGAGCAACATCCTTGACCATGGGATGCTGTCCCAGGAAGAAGGATGGCTGAGCAGGGATGGGGTCCACCTATCAAAGAAGGGGCAGAGCATATTGGGATACAGACTGGCTAACCCAGTGAGGAAGGCTTTAAATGAGGTTTGAAGAGGGTAGGAGACCAAAGGCCAGAGGTAAGTCAAAAAGACCTGGGAGAAGGGCTGGAATTTGGGGGAAGCATGGGCTGTTATAGCAGGGGTAGGGGAGAGACAGGACAAAACTCGGGGGGGAAATCAAATCAGTATCTTAGATGTTTGTAAATGAATGTGAGAAGTATGTTGAATAAACAGGACGAACTCGAGATGCTAGTAAATAAACACAGCTGTGACGTATTTGGCATGACAGGGACCTGGTTGGATAATACACATGACTGGAATATTGGTATAGAAGGGCACAGCTTGCTCAGGAGGGACAGGCAGGGAGAAAAGGGAGTGGGTGTTGCCTTATATATTAAAAATGTATACACTTGGACTGAGGGTAAGATGGAAATAGGAGACAGGCTTGTTGAAAGTCTCTGAGTAAGGATAAAAGAGAGTTCTTGATTCTAAGGAATGGTAGGAGGGAGAACAGCAAAATAAAGACAATGGATTTCAAGAAGGCAGACTTTAGCAAACTCAGGGAGTTGGTAGGTAAGATCCCATGGGACGGAAGTCTCAGAGAAAAAGCAGTTGAAGACAGCTGGCAGTTTTTCAAAGAGACGTTATTAAGGGCACAAAAGCAAACTGTCCCATTGCGTAAGAAAGATAGGAAGTATGACAAGAGACCACACTGGCTTAACCAGGAGATCTTAAGTGATCTAAAAGTCAAAAAAGAGTCCTACAAAAAGTGGAAAGTAGGTCAAATTACAAGGGATGAATATAAACAAATAACAAAAGTATGCAGGGAGAAAATTAGAAAGGCCAAGGCACAAAGCAAGATTAAATTAGCTAGAGATATAAAGGGTAACAAGAAACCATTCTACAAATAAATAAGAAACAAGAGGAAAACCAAGGACAGGGTAGGTTCGTTACTCAATGTGGAAGGGAGGGGGGGACAATAATAGAAAAGGTGAAAATGGCAGAGGTGCTAAATGACTTCTTAATTTCGGTTATCATCAAGAAGGTGGGTGGCAATTGAATGTCTAACTTAGTGAATGCCAGTGAAAATGAGGCAGAATCAAAAGCTAAAATTGGAGAAAGTCCAGAGAAGAGCAACAAAAATGATGAAAGGTCTAGAAAACATGACCTATGAGGCAAGACTGAAAGAACTGGGTTTGTTTAGCCTGGAGAAGAGAAGACTGAGAGGGGACATGGTAACAGCTTTCAAGTACATAAAAGTTTGTTAGAAGCAGGAGGGAGAAAAATTGTTCTTAGCATCTGAGGACAGGACAAGAAGCAATGGGCTTGAACTGCAGCATGGGAGGTTTAGGATGGACATTAGGAAAAACTTTCTAACTGTCAGGGTCGTTAATCACTGAAATAAATTGCCTAGGGAGATTTTTGAATCTCCATCATTGGAGATTATTAAAAGCAGGTTAAACAAACACCTGTCAGAGATGGTCTAGATATTACTTATTCCTGCCATGAGTGCAGGGGACTGGACTAGATGACCTCTCAAGGACCCCTCCAGCCCTATGATTCTATGATTCTACGTAGAGGCTGTTATTTTAAAACTCTTTTATTCTCTCATGTGATGCTTTATTCCTACGTTCAGATTAAACAACACTTTGGTTCAGGAAGGCTGGCTGGTCACTGCCCACCACAGGTCACAGACTCCCAGATGGAAGAACCAGAGAGATGGAACCTGCTGCTGCTGGGCAGACCAATTTGACTCGTAGTGTGTTTTGGCCCAGGGCCCAGCCTCAGGGTGCGAGAATGGTGGGATTCCACCCCAGGAGAGGGAAAGGGACGAGGTTGACATCTGGCACTCAGAGACCAGAGAGGGGAGAGAGATGTAACTTTGAGTGGGTTCTACAGGGCAGAAATGCTGCAGCATACATCCAGTCAGGAAACAGAAATATTCCATGTGCCTTATATGATTTTTTGCCACAAAGCAACACAGCTCTGAATTCCTGTGTTCACAATCAAGCCAGAGAATAAAAGCTTTGAACACGGATTTGCTCATTAAATTTCCAGGAACAAATGAACCTTAGGTGATTTGCGAATTACTCACTGATATTGCATGGGCTATTCTCCATCGCAGAGCAAAGGGCACCTCTGCAATTGGGACTTGACTAAGAGCAACGGGGTTTTCACACTCCAAGCTCCCTTTTAATCTGGGGTTTCTGTTTCCCTCGAATGATCCCCCATAGACCACGGGCACACGGAGTGAAGGGTCCCCCAGCTACCCAGTGCTACCTGCTCTCCAGCCCCTGTCACGGAGTCACACCCACATCCCAGCAGAGTCAGCTGCCACTGCACAGAACATCTGCCCATGTCAACAGCTGGCAGCCTTTACACTTCCCTTGGCGTTTGAAAGATTTAAAGACAGAGAAACCTGCCAACGTACCCAATGCCTGCAAGAAGGGGAGCAGCTGCCATCAGAGATCTTCACCCTAACGGAGAAGGAATCAGCGGAGAGTTTGCACGGGCAGCAGGCAGTGTCTGCTCAGACAGGCTGCAACTGTCCTTATGAAGCATGTTTGCCCATTTCCTTGGTGACCACTTGGCCACCTGAGACCCTCAGCTGATTGGTTCAATGTGTGCTAGCTTTAACCCCGTCACGGCCAATGGCATACTGCAGGAAGCCCAATCCCAGGGGATGCGCGGTGATGCCACCACACTGAACAGCAGCACAAGCCCTGCCACAGGCTCTATTCCTGCAATCCAGGCTGTCAGCGCTGTGCGTATGGCTCAGAGGAGTCACAGGGCTCCCTCGATAGCAGTCGAATGGTACCGATGATGCTCTTACAGATGTAATATTGCTGCAGTGAAGTAAATCAAGCTAATAATAGTTATGTAGGGTCAGATTTCTCCCTGGCAGCCCCCTTTCCTTCATGACTAATCCAGGGTGCCGGCTGAGGAAGGAAGTTTCCACACAGCTCCCAATCTGGAATTTTCCCTCAGATTGTTCCAGTAGGGGACGTCCCTTCCCTTCTCCCTGAGGGATAAAGGATGGGACCCAGCATCCATGGATCCCCAAAGTTAAGCACAGATCTCAGTGACCCCCGTACAGCCAGGCCCTCCCACCCACAATCTCTGTGCCTCCACAACTGCTCTTGAACCCTCTCCAGCTCCCTGAGAGCACAGGTTCATCGGAGATGTACTACCGGGGCCTGTCACAGTAGTCACTTCCTACAGGATCTGCTGAATGGGCCATTGTAGGGATGAAGGAGCTGCATGGAGATCTGAAGGCTGGCTATAGTAGCTGGTGAGGTATAGACTGGGCGGGAGGTTTAGACCTTTCCAAACCCAGAATGCAGCCATAGACTCAGTCAGTGCCACCTTCATTTATGAGGAGAGGGAAACAAAAAGCCTCCAATTTCTCTTGGGGATCCAGGCAGCTGCATCTGGGGAGGGCCATGGCAACTGAAATTTCAGCGAGAAATAATCAGTTTTCGATGAAAAGCCACCCCCAAAAATGGATGAAAAGGAAACATTTTACTGTGGGTCAAAATTTTTCATGGGGTAAAATCCTCTGTTTTCCAGACCAGCTTTGCTCAAACCGTGAACCTCTCTCACTCATGTTACCGGACCACACACCTCTGGGCACCCAGAGCTGGGTATCGTAACAGCAGAGCCCTTCTCTGCTGGCCTGATGGAGGAGCAGCCAGTCCAAACTGGAGTGGTCTTGGAAACCCTTGTGCCCACTGGAAAGTCCACTAACCCATTCAGACTTGGCCGGCTGGCTTTTCTCTGGTACAGAAGCTGATTTAAATGATATGTTCCATACCAGAGTTAGTAGTTCTGCAATTTCACTTTTGAGTTCCTCGGGAGCTGAGGCCCATTTCTGTCCCTTTGCATGGCTGGGGCAGTACAACTGGAGGGGACGGGAAGGGAATGTGGGGATGAGTCTCTTGTCAGATTGCTGTGTGTGCAATCCTCACTCACACACACAGCTCTGCTCAGCCTGATGGCAGGACGGTGGGTTGGGGGGTTATTTGTGCAGAGACATCCATGGGTTCAGGAGTCGGCCTGAATGGCTTCTCTGAAGGCGCCTGCTTTAATCCAGTGTCTGAAATGACTCAGTCACAAGAGCCTGGGTGAGGGCGCAGGAGAAGGGTGAGTGTCCATGCCCATGGAATAGCCCTGCTCACAGCCGGTGCCTCTCTGATGGATCACGCAGCAGCCAGATTACAAAGGAAGGGCCAGGATTGCAACTGCAAAACAGCTCTGCAAAAACAGAGTCTTTGTAAATACTGCTGCCTGTCTCGGCCCCATTCTCCCAGTGTGCTGCCCTTCCTTAGCAGCTGGTGCCATGGATCAGTAGCTCTTGTCCTCTCATGTCCTCTGGAAGCATCTAGGATGGAATAGGTGGCTTGTGTTTTTCATCTCCCATATCATCAGCGTTGGACCGGGTGATGAAATGACCCTTCACTTGACAAATCCCCTGATTATCCTCGCATGAATGGCTTTGCTTTTCATGCTGTACACAATTAGGTTCATCAGGGTGGGACCAGCAAATAGCTGTTGCTCATGACAGGCTGAACCAACGGAGAAGACCTCTTCATGAATCTGTGTATCACAGACAAGCCAGTCTCTGGGGTATGGAAGATCAGGACGACATAGATGTGGGAGACGCAGTGAGACGTGTTGCTCAACACTGTTTTGAGGATCATCACATAAGATAGGAGGATGAGCAGATCGTCCAACCCCAGTGAAGCGAGTGTTCCAAAGAAGCTGTAGATGCTGTGGACTCTTGTATCTGAACAAGACATCTTCATGACTTCCTGGTTCAGGCAATAGGAATGGGAGAGGACATTGTCATGACAGTCTCGGAACTGTTTCAGGAGAATGGGGAGTGGAAATATGAGGACCACCCCGCTTAGCAGAGACCCCAGTCCCATCTTGGTTATTCTCGGTAGGGATAAGATGGAATCAAATCTCAGCAGGTTACAGATCACAACAAAGCGGTCAAAGGCCATCGACAAGATCATGGAGGATTCAGTTAACGGAAGCGAGGGGGGGAAGAACAGCTGGGCAAAACAGGTATCGTGGCTGATCTCCCTAGAGTTGAATCAGAATATGCCCAGTGTTGTTGGCATGGTGGATATGGCTAAGTCAAGGTCTGTGACGGCCAACACGGAAAGGAAAATGTACATGGGCTCATGGCGTGATGGATCTGTTTTTATAATGAACACAATTACTGAATTTCCGAATATGGAAAAAACGTACATTAAAAAGAAGGGAATAGAAATCCAGACATGGACGTCTTCCTGCCCAGGTATTCCTGTGAGAAGGAACACCGCAGGTTGGAATTTGGTGTCATTGACAGCTGTCATGATGCACTGGGCAGGTCCGAGGAGTGTTGAACTTTACTTCCTGAAAGGAAAAATAACAGGAGACTAGATGATATTAAACAAGAATGTATTCTGCTCTCAATGCAAGTCTAGAGACTTTTAGGAGCTCAAGGAAAATCAACAAAAACACAGTCTTGGATTTACACTTGATAATTATCTGTTCCATTCATTCCTTCTGAAGCATCTGGCATTGGCCACTGTTGGAACAAGATACTGGGCTACATGGACCATTGGTCCAACCCTGTATGGCCGTTCTTATATTCTTATGTACACCACCGTTCAGAAGATAGGCACTGCCAGTCTTCATCAGACCTGTAGACTATCTAGCCCAGTATTCAGTGGCCAGTAAGAGATGCTTTAGAGAAAGGAAGAGGAAGCCTGGCAATAGACAGCTGTGAGATAACCTGCCCCAGGGAAAGTTTCCTCCTGACACCCACTGGTTAGACATACTTTATAATGTAAAACTTTATAGCTCTTCCAAACCTTTTTTAAAAAAAGTCCCCACTACGGTAATTGGATTTTATGGTTCCCCATATAAATAACCAGTTCCTCTTTGTATCCTACTAAGTTCTTGGTGCAATTGATATATTTTGGTTGTGAGTTCCACAGCCTGCTTGAGCACTGTGTGATTTTACATTTGTGACCTTACCTCAAACACACTCTCTGGCTCTCCACTTTTGAATGTGTCCCATTATATAATGTTTATACACATAGGAAGCACGTGGTGAAAATGGTCATTGTATTGATGTTATTTATAAGTGTGTTTCATTGCCTCATTTTAAAAAAAAAATTATCCATCCCAAGAGCCCAAATTACACCACTGCCTCTTTGCAGGACAGATGATAAATTCTAAGGCCAGGTTCTGAGTTCAGGAACATTAACTTCAACAGTGTTGCTCCAGATTTACATGTGTAAATTTGATTGGAACTGATCTCTATTTACTTACACTTAGCAAACACTCCCAGTGATACACTATGAACCCCAAAAATCTCTCCAAGAAAAGTTGAAGTACTTTTCCTAGCCAGTGTTGATTGAATCCAGAGAGGTTGATCATCCTACAGACTTCTATTTACCCTTACAGGACCCCATCCTCTCCCCAGATAAGGGTTCTGTAGTTATTTGGCACGTTACAAGCTAACACAGACAGTTAATTCATCTCAGTGGGACAGTCATTGGTGTCGCAATGAACAGTGCAAACGTTAGATTTCACTGATATGCAGCTGAGTGTCCAAGTCAATGTAGCCGTATTCATGTAACCGGTGATGCGTGTAAATTACAGATAGCCACTATATAATCCCCTTACCTGCACCTCATCTCTACTCTTTGCTGAAACACAGACCAGTGGTTCTGTTGGCTCATGACTTTTGGAAAGTCTCAGACAAGTATTGCAGAGTTATTGTTTGCAGGACCCTGAATTTAAGGGTTAGGAAAAAATTCTGGTCAATTACCAGGAGACAGTGTCATACAACTGCTCAGTGAAGAAAAAATTAAAAGAATAATCCATTGCAAAGAGTAATTGAAATACCACTGAAATACTTTCTAAACAAAGGCCATTAAGTAGTAAAGTTACCCCTGCTCCTTCCTGTACAGATTCCAACAACTTTGCTGGTGGCTTTTGATAATCATGCATGTAATGAAAGTTTGGTTTGTAATAATTGTATTACGATGAAAAGTTTTGCCATTACATTTAAAGTACTATCTTTTAAGGACCATGTAAGGCCATTCTTTCCCCTCCGATCTTCTTTCAGTGATGATTTCTCAGGTTAGAGGGGGACCTAAAATGTAGTGTGGGTCATCTGCATTTCTGGAGAATTTGAAAAGATTGCAGCCTCTCCGCCCACATTCATTTGCTTGTCATCAAAGATTAGTCTGGGACAGCCTATGCAACAGAAGCTCTTCTATCCTTGGGTTAATATCTGACTGGTTCCCATTAGAGTCTTTGTTGTCAATCTGCAGCCTTTATCCAGAGTGGTACAGGCTTTGGAATCAGCATATACAATATTCGTTCCCAGGGCTCTCACTCTCTAGTACACTGGTTTTCAACCTTTTTTCATTTACAAAATTTCAAATGATGGTGTGAATCAAACACGTAGTCTGCAGACCCCCAGGAGTCCAAGGACCGCAGGTTGATAACCACTAGTATAGTACAGAGTAAACCCAGAACCTGTTATAGTGCTACAATGGGGTGTTTGCAGAACGTGGTTTTAAAAGTGAAATGCATGACTATTCATGAAAATCAAACTGCGTTTCACACATGAAAGTCATCTATTCCTCACTCTCTCTCTGGCTGTGTCTGATATACAACGCCTGAGCTTCACAATCTGAATATCCCATTTCCAGGCTCCAGCCAAGTTACACAGCTTGTTCTGCCAGTGCTGGTAGTCTGTCCAAAGGTGGGGCAGCTGGTGCTGAGAAGCTTGTCAGACTGACAGACACCGCTGGGGAAATCAGAAGACACTCAGCCTGCCTCGTCCCCATCTGAGTTGAACGGCTTGAAAGACATGTACAGATTTGTTTTAAAACTCTTTTATTCTCTAATGTTATACTTTATTCTTACAGTCCAGATTGTACAACACTTTGGTTCAGGAAGGCTGGTCACTCTTCTAATCACAGGTCACAGACTGCCAAAGGGAAGAACCACAGGGGCAGAACCTGCTGCTGCTGCGTAAAATGGCGGAATTTTACCCCAAGAGAGGGAATGAGAAGTGGCTGACATCTGGCATTCGGAGACCAGAGAGGGGGCAAAGATGCAGGATGCCCTGTAACTGTGAGGGGCTGATACAGTGCAGAAATGTTGGAGCCCTCATCCAGTCAGGAAAGAAAACTATTCCATGTGCCTTATATGTCCTTTTACCACAAAGCAACACAGCTCTGAATTCCTGCATTCACAATCTATCTAGAGAAGACAACCTTTGAACATGGATTTGCTCATTAAATTTCCAGGAGCAAAGAAGTTTTAAGGGATTTGGGAACTAATCACTGAAATTGCATGTGCTATTCTCCATCCCAGAGCACAGTGTACCTCGGGAAATGGGACAAATTGAGAAATCCTGACTCATTTTTGTTGCCCTCCACTGGACTCTCTCCAATTTGTCCTCATCCTTTCTGATGACCGATTTGGGGAGACTCAGGACTGGAAGGGATTGTTGGGGCGTGGTGGGTGTCATAGCTGGCGACCTTTTGATGGCAGAGAGGGGCAAAAGAGTCAAAGATAGTGAGGAATGGTGAGATCAACAAACAGACAGATGGAAAATAGGTCTGAACATACATGAGATGCCACCAGTGCTGGTGGTCAGGAAGTCATGGAAAGGCCGAGTGACAGGATGTGTGGGGGTGGGGGATGATGGGTGACGACTCTGAAAGAGATCTGGTGATGGTCAGAGAGAGCAGTGCTTGGTCATGGAGTGATAAGACTCTGGGTGTGAGGAACTTCTCAGACTGTGAACTGCCACACGTCTGAGGTCAGCCAAATAGGGGCAGAGCACCCTTGATTAATGAGGAAACATCCTTTCACCCTCCTGTCACCCAGGTTTAAAGTCAGTGGCCCCAGGCAACCACATTCTGCAGGTGTATTTCCTACTTTGTCATGAAGCTGTTGGGTTTTGACCCCATAAATGATCGGGCTGATCATAGGGGGCACAAGGAGATAGAGGTTGGCCGAGAGGATGTGAACGTGGGCAGCGATGCCCTGACCGAACCTGTGTGTCAGGGTAGAGAAGAGGAAGGGAGTACAAGACATCAGCATCACAAAGATGTGCATTGTGCACATGTTGAGGGCTTTTCGGTTGGCTTTTTTGGAGGAGATCCTGAGGACAGCCCTGATGATCAGCCCGTAGGACAGGCCAATGAGTGTCTGGTCTAACACGATGATAAATAATAATATCACCAGGCTGTACATCCGGTTGACTGTTGTCTCCCCTCACGACATTTTCACCACGCGAGGTGCTCGCAGTACATGTGCGGGATAACGTGGTTGGTGCAGAATGGCAGCCTCCACAGTAGCAGGATCATGGGCAGAATCAAGATTACAGCTCGTATCAAACCCACTAGCCCTAGCTTAGTGATTCGTGCATTGGTGAGGATGGTGGCGTGTCTCAGAGGGTCTCATATGGCGACGTAGTGATCGAAGGCTATCATCACAAGGATGGCTGAGTGCATAGCAGCAAATGTGTGAATGAAGAACATCTGGGTGAGGCAGCCATCCACAGTGATGTCTTTGAATTGGAACCAAAATATGCTCAGTGCCTTTGGCACAATGCAGGTAGACTGGCCGATGTCTGTGAGCGCCAGCATGCAGAGCAGCAGGAACATGGGCTTGTGCAGGGTCTGCTCTTAGCTCACAACAAACAGATGATGTAGCACGTAGAGAAAGGGATTGAAATCCAGATGTGGGCATCTTCCAGCCCCAGGATGCCGTTTAGGATGAATGTTGACAGGTCGGAGGGGGTGAGGTTGAAAGACGCCATAAGGTGGTCGAGGTGCCAATCAGGCTCAGAAATGCTCAGGGTGCCTGTGAAGGGAGAGAAGCCCAGTGAGTTGGTTATGCATGTGATAACAAATAACACGGTAAATATTTTATAGCTACTAACAATCTATAAGGGGGGTGATGTCGTGGTGAGTGTCTGTTATAGACCACCAGACCAGGAGGACGAGGTAGATGAGGGTTTCTTCAGTCAACTAGGGAAAGTTTCCAGTTCACAGGACCTGGTTCTCATGAGGGACTTAATTAATCCTGACATCTGCTGGAAGAGCAATACAGCAGAGCATAGACAATCCAGGAATTTTTTGCAGAGTTTTGCGGATAACTTCCTGATGCAAGTACTGGAGCAACCAGCTAAGGGGCCCTGCTCCTCTTGACCTGCTGCTCACAAACAGGGAAGATTTGGTAGGGGAAGTAGAAGTGGGTGGCAACCTAGGCAGCAGTGATCATGAGATGGTTGAGTTCAGGATCCTGACAAAAGGAAGAAAGGAGAACAGCAGGATACGGCCCCTGGACTTCAGAAAAGCAGACTTTGACTCCCTCAGGTAGCTGATGGGCAGGATCCCCTGGGAGGCTAATATGAGGGGGAAAGGAGTCCAAGAGAGCTGGCTGTATTTTAGAGAAACCTTATTGAGGGCACAGGAAAAAACCATCCCAATGTGTAGAAAGAATAGCAACTACGGTAGGCGCCCAGCTTGGCTTAACAAAGAAGTCTTTGGTGAGCTTAAACACAAAAAAGAAGCTTACAAGAAATGGAAGCTTGATCAGATGATTAGGGAGGTGTAGCCGGAAGGGGTGGTTCCCCTCAGAGGACCCAGAGGGGGAGCCAGACCCACCCTGGCTGGTAGAGCCCTGAAGGAAAACCCCTGACTGGAAGCAGGTGAGCTGGTCCAGGCATTTAGAAGCTCCAGGGACACCACCTGACCGGAAGCAGGGGGTCAGAGCCAGGCCTTTAAAATCCTGGCCTGCGGGCCCAGTCAGGGAAAGACATCCAAGGAAGAAGGACGCCTCTTCCCTGAGGCTCTCAGCTAAGACCAGGCCAGAGACCCACGCCGCCAGGGAGTGGTTGGTCGGCCGACCTGAGCAGTACAGAGCCTGGGACCCGGAGAACCTACCAGCCCTACCCGTGGCCTGGGAGTCGGAGGACCTGGAAGAGCTGCCCTCCGTGGAGGAACCCATGGAGTAGCCAGAGCTGTCACCCATTGATGAGGAGGTCCTCAAAGGACTAACACACCCTAGAGACCCGAGAGAAACAGGTACTGGGGTTTCAGGGAGGAAGAAGCCCAGGGACAGCCATAAGACCGTGGCTGAGTCGGGGGCAACCCGGGCGGCATGTTGCGGCAGGAGCCCCGCCGACCCCGTGGCAAACGCCTTTTGCCACTGCGAGGGCCCTGGGCTGGGATGCAGTGGAGACGGGTGGGCCTGCGTCCCCCTCCCCTAGCAGCCCCGAGAGAGCCTCACCCTCCATACCGCTCCAGAGAGCAGGCCTGCTCCTTTGCCAGCCCTGCCTAAGGGCCGGGTGAAAGATTGCTTGCCCGGGAAAAGGGCTTGAGACTGCTTCCATTAGGAAATAGCCAGGAGGGGTGGTCCCCCTCTGAGAAGGACCCAGAGGGAGAATCCCGGATGCTGCCCCCCTCTCACAGGGGTCCGTCCACAGGAGGATTATAAAAATACTGCTCGAACATGCAGGAATGAAATCAGGAAGGCCAAAGCGCAATTGGAGTTGCAGCAAGCAAGGGACGTGAAAGGGAACAAGAGAAAGCTGAGGTACACAATGCCTTTTTTGCCTCTGTCTTCACAGACAAGGTCAGCTCCCAGACTACTGCACTGGGCAGCACAGAATGGGGAGGAGGTGAATATCCCTCAGTGCTGAAGGAAAAGGTTCAGGACTATTTAAACACATTGAACATATACAAGTCCATGGGTCAGATGCAATGCATCTGAGGGTGCTGAGGAAGTTGGCTGATGTGATTTCAGAGCAATTGGCTATTATCTTTGAAAGCTTGTGGCAGTTAGGGGAAGTCCCTGATGATTGGAAAAAGGCAAATATAGTGCCCATCTTTAAGAAAGGGAAGAAAGAGGATCCAGGGAACAATAGATCAGTCAGCATGATCTCAATCCCTGGAAAATATATGGAGCAGGTCCTCAAGGAATCCATTTTAAGCCACTTGGAAAAGAAGAAGGTGATCAGAACAGTCAACATGGATTCACCAAGGGCAAGTCATGCCTGACTAACCTGATTGCTTTCTATGAAGAGGTGACTGGCTCTGTGGATGTGGGAAAAGAGGTGGAAGTGATATACCATGACTTTCACATGCTTTAGGCATCCCGTGAGACACAGCATGGATGAACATTTCTGATGAGAAAAATACTGACATGACCCCATAAAATCTCCGCCCTAAGAAATTTATGTACAACTGTCCCATTAATGGCCAACAGAGCTGGCTAACAAATGATCCCAGAGAGTCCCAGATTTAGCGTCTGTGTCCCAGTGTTTCACTGTGTCAGCCAACGGCCAGAGGCTCCTGCACATGGCAGCTGTATTTACCTAGGCATTGACATGACCCAGAATAGCCAGCTCTCATTATATACTGTGCACACTTCTCAGCTTGCTCGTTGTTGCTATGTAGCGGCCCCCGAAGCCCCACACGGTGTGTGTGGGAGCAACAAGAGCAGCAGCACAGCACAGGTGCCTTGACATCTTCTACTTGGGGTATGACATTCTCATTGGAGAGAAACCATCGCTGATCCCCCTAGACAAGGTACAGAAGGGACGGGGGCACCTGACCCCTACACATGAAGAGCTGTGGGAAGCTTGGGGTGGTTCTGAGGCTGTGAGGATCGCGGGTAACTGGGAAGACTGGAGAAGATGCTGGGACCCAGCATAGTGTTGGAATCAGGGCAGCCTGGGAGGGGGAAGGCGATTATACACAGGGTGTCAGATCCGATAGGAAATGGAACCAGCTGAGGAGCAAAGATCAATGGTTCTTTCCACTGGGGAAATGCCTGAAGTTGGTTAATATTCAACAACCATAAAAAAATTGGGAAAAAAGGAGTAAAGGTTGTGATACCCAGTGTGCAATTCTCTGGATCGCCAGGGGAAGGAGACCCTGAGACCTGCCAAGACACACTCGGGGCCAGGAAAGCTCCCAGCACTGGCCTGGGACCAACTAGCCTTTTTCCGGAGTGGTGCAGGGTTTGGAATCAGTATATACAATATTCTTTCCCTGGGCTCTCACTCCTTAGTTTTCAACCTTTTTTCATTTCCAGATATCTACAGAATTAAAAATGATGGTGTGAATGAAAAAGTTGAAAACCACTGGTCTAGTACAGAGTAACCCTAGCCCATGTTATAGTGCTACAATGAGGCTTTGCGGAAAATGGTTTTAAAAGTGAAATGCATGAGTATTCATGGAAATCAAACTGCATTTCACACATGAAAGTCGCCTATTGATCTCTCTCTCTCTCTGGCTGTCTCTGTACTGTATTGATAAAATGCATGCCACCCTGGAACTGTATTGTGACAGACATGGAGCTGAGCTGCCATAATGATGAATGTGTATGTGAAACCCAATTCTTGGGCTGTTCATTGTCTGGGTATATTGGGTTAAATATCGGGATATGACCAGTATGGCTAGTCTTAGTTTAATAGCAGGCTGCTGGAAAACAAGCAGGAAGGGAAACAATAGGTAAAGAAAAGCCATCTCTCACTAAACATTCAGGGAGGTTGAGAGACAACCCCTGAGCTTCACTCTGTGAAGACCCAATTTCCAGGCTCCAGCCAAGTCACACAGCTTGTTTTGCCAGTGCTGGGAGTCTGTCCAGAGGTGGGGCAGCTGGTGCTGAGAAGCTCTTCAGACTGACAGACACACAGACACCGCTGGGGAAATCAGAAGACACTCAGTCTGCCTCGTCCCCATGTGAGTTGAATGGCTTGAGAGACACGTACAGACTTGTTTTAAAACTCTTTTATTCTCTCCTGTGATGCTGTATTCCTACAGTCCAGAGTGAACAGGAAGGCTGGTCACTCTTGTCACCACAGGTCACAGACTTCCAAAGGGAAGAGCCACAGGGGCAGAACCTGCAGCTGCTGGGCAAACCAATTTGACTCTCAGTGTGTTGTAGCCCAGGGCCCAGTCTGAGAGTGGGAGAGTGATGGGATTTCACCCCGAGAGAAGGAAGGGGATGAGGCTGAAATCTGGCATTCGGAGACCAGAGAGGGGGCAGAGATGCAGGATGCCCTGTAACTGTGAGGGGCTGATACCAGGCAGAAATGCTGCAGCCCTCACCCAGTCAGGAAACAAAACTATTCCATGTGCCTTATATGACCTTTTACCACAAAGCAACACAGCTCTGAATTCCTACATTCACAATCGATCCAGAGAATAAAAGCTTTGAACAGGGATTTGCTCATTAAACTTCCAGAAGCAAATAAACCTTAAGGGATTTGGGAGCTACTCACTAATATTGCATGGGCTCTTCTCCATCCCAGAGCACATTGCACCTCTGGAAATGGGACCAATTGAGAAATCCTGACTCAGGGCTCAGGGTATTGGGGTTTTCACATTCCGAACTCTCTTTGTACCTGCACAACTGCTCTAGGACCAGCTCCAGCTCCCTAGTAGCACAAATCCATTAGAGATGTGCTACCGGGGACTGTCACAGTAGCCACAGGCCTCAGAATCTGCTGAAGGGGCCGTTGTAGAGGATGGAGGGGCCTGGAAGGAGATGGGAAAGCTGGTTAGAGTAGCTGGTGAGGCATAGACTGGATGGGAGGTTTACACCTTTCCATACCCTGAGTGCAGCCACATAGTCTAAGTCAGTGCAAGATTCATTGCTGTTACGAGAAAGAGGCAGATGATAGGACTCCAATTTCTTCAGGGGATATGGGCATGTTACGGGACCACACACCTCTGGTCACCCAGAGCAGGGTATTGTAACAACAGAGCCCTTCTCTGCTGGCCTAATGGAGGAGCAGCAAGGACAACCTGAGCGGTGTTGCAACCCCATGCGCCCACTGGCAAGCCCACTCACTCATGGGATCGCAAAGCCACCCACTCAAACCTGGCCTGCTGGCTTTGCTAGGCTTTAATGATACAAACAGTGCCGCAATTTGTGCGGACAGATAACAGATACCATGAGCTCAGAAGTAACGCCAGCCAGACATGGGCTGCTTTAAGACCTGGGACTACAATCAAGATGAAGGTGGAAGCACTGAAGCTGCTGTTGTTAGAAGCTGACATGGATGGGGTGTGAGGCTATTGTGCAGCTGCCTTTACAGAATCATGGAATGAAAACTATCGTAGTTATCGGCATCAAACTGAGTGTTATCAGAATCAGTCCATCAGTGTCTCTAGGGGGTTTATAATCTGCAGATATTTCCCAGTACATTGCATCAGTACTGGCACCTGTAGGTCCTCATATTGTAACAACATACAGCCAAATGTCACGGGTGTTGCTATTTGGATGCATAACAGACGTGATCTTAGGGTCTCCCCTGGTCCCCTCCTCAGAGTATCTGAGCACCTTGAATGTATTCATCTTCCTGCCACCTCTGTGAGGCAGGGCAGGGCTATTATCTGCTTGTACATAGGCTCAAAGACACTCTGGGGATTGCCCACAGTCACACAGGGCAAGGGAATCAACCCAGCTCTCCTGACACACAGAGCAGTGCCCAAACCACAGGACCAGCCTCCCAGCTGGACTGGCTGGATTTTCACTGTCCCAGAGCTGCCCCACTGCAACTTGAGACCATTGATCCTAATTCTGACATCTATTACCATTGAGAATAGCCTAGCTCCATCCTCCCTGGAACCCACTTTTAGGTAGTTGAAGGCTGCTATCAAATCCCCCCTCATTTTTCTCTTCTGTAGACTAAACAAGCCCAGTTCCCTCAGCCTCTCCTCTTAAGTCATGTGCTCCAGCCCCCTCATCATTTTTTCTACTCTCCGCTGGACTCTCTCCAATTTGTCCAAATCCTTTCTGATGACCGATTTGGGGGAGGCTCAGGACTTGGAGGGATTATTGTGGCCTGGTGAGTGTCAGAGTTGGTGACCTTGTGATGGAAGAGAGGGGAAAAGAGTCAAAGATGGAGGAGAGTGAGGAATTGTGAGAATCAACAACAACTGCCCCAGCCTTATAAATAGCAGCTAGCTGCGAACCAGCTGAGCGGCGAACAGAAGGAGGGAGTTGCCTGGGAGTTCGCCTGAGGAGAGAGCCCACAGCGGGTTTTCGCCTTTCAGACATTGCTGAGCAGGAAATACAGCATCTGAGGAGGCTCTCAGAGGAAAGATATGGAGAGTGAGTGATCTGTTGTTGTCACCTGCACTGGATGTGCTATGTTTGTCTTCCTCCCACGGGATAGAGCTGACTTCATCTGTACCAACTGCAAGCTGGTTCCATATTGGAAGAGAAGGTTAAAGGACTAGGGGCCCAAATATCAACCCTGCGTTGCATTAAAGAAAATGAAGTCTTTCTTGATCAGGCACAGGCACAGTGTAAGGAAGATTCAGAGAAGGCCGGGCAGGCGAAAC
Source organism: Emydura macquarii macquarii (assembly GCF_026122565.2). Lineage (NCBI taxonomy): Eukaryota > Metazoa > Chordata > Testudines > Chelidae > Emydura > Emydura macquarii. The sequence goes on along the minus strand of NW_027131233.1, from coordinate 102,287 downwards.
TGAAAAACAGGGAAGAAAATTGGCAGCATGTGACCTCCTGAAGAAAGAGAACCTATATGCCCACCATGCAGATAGAAGTAAGGAATTGTTTTCATCCTCTCTGCACAAGTACTACGGCGGAGAACGATTTGGAGGACCCATCAGAGGGAATGGATCAGAAGGAGACCCGTTTGATCAGAAGGCAAGGGATGCATTGTCCTAGGGACAGGGGTTCCACGATGACCATTCCCAAGAGGAAGAGAAGGGTGATGGTGGTCGGGGACTCCCTCCCAAGGGGGACGGAGTCATCCATCTGCCGTCTGGACCGGGAAACTAGAGAAGTGTGCTGCTTGCCTAGAGCTAGGATTAGGAATGTGACGAAGAGACTGCCATTACTTATCAAGTCCTAGACCACTACCCCTTCCTACTTCTCCACGTGGCCACCAATGACACTACCAAGAATGATCTTGAGTGAATCACTGCAGACTATGTGGCTCTGGGAAAATAGATAAAGGAGTTTGAAGTGCAAGTGGTGTTCTCATCCATCCTCCCTGTTCAGGGAAAAGGCCCAGGTAAGGACCGTCGCATTGCGGAAGTAAATCCATGGTTATGCAGGTGGTGTCGAAGAGAGGACTTTGGATTCTTCGATCATGGGATGTTGTTCCAGGAAGAAGGATTACTAGGAAGAGACGGGATTCACCTAATGAAGAGAGGAAAGAGTATCTTCACAGACAGGCTGGCTAACCTAGTGAGGAGGGCTTTAAACTAGGTTTGACGGGGGATGGAGACCTAAGCCCGAAGGTAAGTGGGGAAGAGGGACACCACAAGGAAGCAGAAGGAGGAGGGTGCAGCAGGGGAGGCCTCCCGATTCATACTGTGAAAGTAGGCCAATCGGCTACTTATCTCAAGTGCCTGTACACAAAAGCAAGAAGCCTGGGAAACCAGCAGGAGGAACTGGAAGTCCTGGCACAATCAAGAAACTACAACATGATTGGAATAACTGAGACTTGCTGGAGTAACTCACACGACTGGAGCACTGTCATGGATGGGTATAAACTGTTCAGGAAGGACAGGCAGGGGCGAAAGGGTGGAGGAGTTGCAGTGTATGTAAGAGAGCACTATGATTGCTCTGAGCTCTAGTATGAAACTGGAGATAAGCCAGTTGAGTGTCTCTGGGTTAAGCTTAGAAGCAAGAACAATAAGGGTGATGTTGTGGTGGGTGTCTGTTATAGACCACCAGACCAAGAGGATGAGGTAGATGAGGCTTTTTTTACTCAACTAGGGAAAGTTTCCAGTTCATAGGACCTGATTCTCATGGGGGACTTCAATCACTCTGACATCTGCTGGAAGAGCAATACAGCAGAGCACAAAATATGTAGGAAGTTTTTGGAGAGTGTCACAGACAATTTCCTGGTGCAAATGATGGAGCAACCAACTAGGGGCCATGCTTCTCTTGACCTGCTGCTCACAAACAGGGAAGATTTGGTAGGGAAAGTAGAAGTGGATGGCAACCTAGGCAGAAGTGACCATGAGATAGTCAAGTTTGGGATCCTGACAAAAGGAAGAAAGGAGAACAGCAGGATACAGACCATGGACTTCAGAAAAGCGGACTTTGACTCCCTCAGGGAACTGATGGGCAGGATTCCCTGGGAGGCTAATATGAGGGGGAAAGGAATCCAAGAGAGCTGGCTGTATTTTAAAGAAACCTTATTGAGGGCACAGGAACAAACCATCCAGATGTGCAGAAAGAATAGCAAATATGGTAGGTGTCCAGCTTGGCTTAACAAAGAAGTATTTGGCGAACTTAAACACAAAAAAGAAGCTTAGAAGAAGTGGAAGCTTGATCAGATGACTAGGGAGGATTATAAAAATACTGCTCAAACATGCAGAAATGAAATCAGGAAGGCCAAAGCACAATTGGAGTTGCAGCTAGCAAGGGACGTGAAGGGGAACAAGAAAGTTTCTACAGGCATGTTGCCAACAAGAGGAAGATTAGGGAAAGTGTGGGCCTCTTAGAGAATGAGGGAGGCAACCTAGTGACAGAGGATGTGGAGAAAGCTGAGGTACTCAATGCCTTTTTTGCCTTTGCCTTCACAGACAAGATCAGCTCCCAGACTGCTTCACTGGGTGGCACAGAATGGGAAGGAGGTGAACATCCCTCAGTGCTGAAGGAACAGGCCCAAGACTATTTAGAAGGATTGACATACACAAGTCCATGGGGCCGGATGGAATGCACCCGAGGGTGCTGAGGGAGTTGGCTGAGGTGACTCCAGAACCATTGGCTATTATCTTTGAAAGCTCGTGGCAAAAGATGGAGGTCCCTGATGACTGGAAAAAAGCAAATATAGTGCCCATCTTCAAAAAAGGAAGGAAAGAGGATCCAGGGAACTACAGACCGGTCAGCCTCACTTCAATCCCTGGAAAAATCATGGAGCAGGTCCTTAAGGAATCCATTTTAAGGCACTTGGAAGAGAGGAAGGTGATCAGGAACAGTCAACACGCATTCACCAAGGGAAAGTCAAGCCTGACCAATCTGATTGCTTTCTATGATGAGGTGACTGGCTTTGTGGATGTAGGGAAGGTGGTGGATGTGATATACCTTGACTTTAGCAAAGCTTTTGATACTGTCTCTCACAGTATTCTTATCAGCAAGTTAAAGAAGTATGGGTTGGATGAATGGACTATAAAATGGATAGAGAACTGGCTAGATCATAGGGCTCCATGAGTAGTGATCAATGGCTCCATGTCTAGCTGGCAGCCGGTCACAAGTTGAGTGCCACAGGGGTTGGTCCTGGGGCCAGTTTTGTTCAACATCTTCATTAATGATCTGGAAGATGGGGTAGATTGCACCCTCAGAAAGTTTGCAGATGACACTAAGCTGCGGGGAGTGGTTGATACCCTGGAAGGTAGGGATAGGATACAGAAGAACCTAAACAAACTGGAAGATTGGGCCAAAAGAAATCTAATGAGGTTCAACAAAGAAAAGTGCAGAGTCCTCCACTGAGGAAGGAAGAATCCCATGCACAGCTATACACTGGGGACCGAAGAGCTAGGCAGCAGTTCTGCAGAAAAGGACCTGGGGGTAACAGTGGATAAAAAGCTGGATATGAGTCAGCAGTGTGCCCTGGCTGTCAAGAAGGCTAATAGCATATTGGGCTGCATTAGGAGGAGCATTGCCAGCAGGTCGCGGGAAGTGATTATTCCGCTCTATTCTGGATTGGTGAGGCCGCATTTAGAGTATTGTGTCCAGTTTTGGGCTCCTCACTACAAAAAGGATGTAGACAAGTTGGAGAGAGTACAGCGGAGGGAACAAAAATGTTTAGGGGGCTGGAGCACAGGACTTATGAGGAGAGGCTAAGGGCTTGTTTAGTCTGCAAAAGAGAATGAGGGGGGATTTGATAGCAGCCTTTAACTACCTGAAAGGTGGTTCCAGGGAGGATGGGGCTAGGCTGTTCTTGGTGGTGGCAGATGAAAGAACAAGGAGTAATGGTCTCAAGTTACAGGGCGGGAGTTCTAGGTTGGACATTAGGAAAAAGTTTTTCACTAGGAGGGTGGTGAAGCGCTAGAATGGGTTACCTAGGGAGGTGGTGAAATCTCCATCTTTAGAGGTTTTTAAGCTGAGGCTTGACAAAGCCCTGGCTGGGATTATATAGCTGAGGTTAGTCCTGTTTTGAGCAGGGGGTTGGACTAGATGACCTCCTAAGGTCCCTTCCAATTCTAATATTCTATGATTCAATGATTCTGTGAAAATAGGTCTGAGAGAATATGAGATGCCACGAGTACTGGAGGTCGGGAAGTCTTGGAAAGGCTGAGTAAAAGAGTGTGTGGGTTTGGGGGATGAGGGGTGACGACGCTGAAAGAGATCAGGTGATGGTCTGAGGGAGCAGTGCTTCGTGATGGAGTGATAAGACATCAGGTGTGAGGAACTTCTCAGACTGTGAACCTCCACATGGATGAGCTCAGCCAAATAGAAGCAGAGCACCCTTGATTAATGAGGAAACATCCTTTCCTCCTTCTGTCACAGAGGTTTGAAGTCAGCGGCCCCAGGTGATCACATTCTGCAGGTGTATTTTCCCAGTTTGTCACGAAGCTCTTTGATTTTGACCCCATAAATGATAGGGTTGAACATGGGGGGCACAAGGAGATAGAGGTTGGCCAAGAGGACATGAACGTAGGCAGTGATGCCCTGACCAAACCTGTGTATCAGAGTAGAGAAGAGGATAATCGTACAAGACATCACTGTCACACAGATGTGGGGTGTGCAGGTGTTGAGGGCTTTTCGGTTGGCTTTTTTGGAGGAGATCCTGAGGACAGCTCTGATGATCAACCCGTAGGACAGGCCAATGAGTGTCTGGTCTAACCCGATGATAAGTAATAAAATCACCAGGCCGTACATCCGATTGATTATGGTCTCCCCACATGAGATGTTCGTCACAGCAATGGTCTCACAGTACGTGTGGGGGATAACGCGGTTGGCACAGAATGGCAGCCGCCGCAATAGCAGGGTCTCGGGCAGAATCAAGAGAACAGATCGTATCAAACCCACTAGCCCTAGCTTAGCAATTCGTGAGTTGGTGAGGATGGTGGCATATCTCAGAGGGTGACATATGGAGATGTAGCGATCGAAGGCCATTAGCACGAGGACGGCTGATTGCGTAGCACCTATCATGTAAAGGAAGAAAATCTGGGTGAGGCAGCCATCCACAGTGATGCCTTTGGAACGGAACCAAAATATGCTTAGTGCCTTCGGCACAATGCAGGTAGGCATGCCGATGCCTGTGAGCGACAGCATGCAGATCAGCAGGAACATGGGCTTGTGCAGGGTCTGCTCTTTGCCAACAACAAAGAGAACCATGAAAGTTCCCAATAGGCAGATGATGTAGAACATAGAGAAAGGGATGGAAATCCAGATGTGGCCATCTTCCAGCCCTGGGATGCCGTTTAGGATGAATGTTGACGGGTCAGAGGGGGTGAGGTTGAAAGCCTCCATGAGAGGGTCGAGGCACTGATCATGCTCAGAAATGCTGAGGGTTCCTGTGAAGGGAGAGAAACATAGCGAGGGGGTTAGGCACTTGGTAACAAATACCATGGTAAATATTTTATAGTTACTAACAATCTAGGAACGGTGGTGAGCAGTGAGATGGCAATATTATTGCCCTGTATTTGGCACTGGTGGGGCCACATTTGGAGTATTGTTTCCAGTTTTGGGCCCCGCATTAGAGGAGGGATGTGGACAAATAGGAGAGAGTCCAACAGGGGGTAATGAAAATGATTAGGGGGCTGGAGCACATGACTTATGAGGAGAGGCTGAGGGAACTCGGCTTGTTCAGTTTTCCGAAGAAAAGAACCAGGGGGGATTTGACAGCAGCCTTTAACTGCCTAAAGGGTTGTTCCAGGGAGGATGGAGCTACGCTGTTCTCTGTGGCAGGTGACAGAACAAAGAGAAACGGTCTCAAGTTGCAGTGGAGGAGGTCTAGGTTGGAGATTAGGAAAAAGCTTTTCACTAGGAGGGTGGTGAAGCACTGGAATGGGTTACCTAGGGAGGTAGTGGAATCTCCATCTTTAGAGATTTTTAAGGTCCAGCTTGACAAAGCCCTGGCTGGGATGATTTAATTGGGGTTCTTCCTGCTTTGAGCAGGGGCTTGGACTAGATGACCTCCTGAGGTCCATTCCAACCCTAATTTTCGATGATTCTATGATTTGCAGATGGCACCAAATTTTGTGGGCCAAAATCCGGTCAAGAGATGTCCTCAGAGGGAGGTAATGAAACATAGTAATAAGAGATGATGTTCAAAGTCAATAAATGCAACATGTATGTCCATTGGAGGGAAAAGCTTTATTCTGCCTTTGTAACTGACAAGGATAAGCAGAGACACCCGACAGCAACCCAGCTCCTTACCCTTCTCATGCTTGAATACTGATAAAGTTTGCAGATCCCACAAAAATTGGGAGATCGTAAATAATGAAGAGTACGCGTGACTTATTCACAGCGATCTGGACTGGTCGGTAAACTGGGTCGAAGCAAACAATCTGTGTTCTAATATAGCTCTGTAGCTGTATGTGTCTATGAACAAAGAAGGAAGATGATACTTACGCAGTGGGGGACTCTATCGTGGGAAGTAGTGGCTGTGAACAAGATTTTGGGAGTGTGATGGAATCATTAGCTAAACATAAGGTCCCTGTGTGAGCCTTTGGCAAAAGAGCTAAAGTGATCCTCGGATGATAAACAGGGAAATCTCATGTTGAGGTAGAAAAGTTGATTTACCTCTTTCATAGAATCATAGAATCATAGAATATTAGAGTTGGAAGGGACCTCAGGAGGTCATCTAGTCCAACCCCCTGCTCAAAGCAGGACTAACCTCAGCTATATCATCCCAACCAGGGCTTTGTCAAGCCTCAGCTTAAAAACCTGTAAGGATGGAGATTCCACCACCTCCCTAGGTAACCCATTCCAATGCTTCACCACCCTCCTAGTAAAAAACTTTTTCCTAATGTCCAACCTAGACCTCCCCCTGCAACTTGAGACCGTTGCTCCTTGTTCTGTCATCTGCCACCACCGAGAACAGCCTAGCCCCATCCTCCCTGGAACCCCCTTTCAGGTAGTTAAAAGCCACTATCAAATCCCCCCTCACTCTTCTCTTTTGCAGACTAAACAAGCCCAGTTCCCTCAGCCTCTCCTCATAAGTCCTGTGCTCCAGCCCCCTAATCATTTTGGTTGCCCTCCGCTGCACTCTCTCTAAATTGTCCACATCTTTTTTGTAGTGGGGGGCCCAAAACTGGACACAGTATTCTAAATGCGGCCTCACCAATGCCGAATAGAGGGGAATAATCACTTCCCGTGACCTGCTGGCAATGCCCCTCCTAATGCAGCCCAATATTCCATTAGCCTTCTTGACAACCAGGGCACACTGCTGACTCATATCCAGCTTTTTATCCACCGTTACCCCCAGGTCCTTTTCTGCAGAGCTGCTGCCCAGCTCGTCGGTCCCCAGTCTATAGCTGTGCATGGGATTCTTCCTTCCTAAGTGGAGGACTCTGCACTTGTCCTTGTTGAACCTCATTAGATTTCTTTTGGCCCAATCCTCCAGTTTGTTTAGGCAGTGTGCAACTGCTGCTGGAATAATGTGTCCAGTTCTGGTGTCCACAATTAAAGTTGGATGTTGATACAATGAAGAAGATTCAGAGGAGAGCCAGAAGAATCTTTAAAGATTGTAAATCCTGCCTTACAGTGATAGACTAAATAGATTGAGCTCTTTGCATCTAAGAGAGATGGTTTAAGGGTGACTTGATCACAGTCTACAAATACCCACATAGGTATGAAATATTGAAGAATGGGCTTTTCAGGCTAGCCTTGAAAGGTCTAACACCATCCAGTGTTTGGAAGTTGAAGTTAGACAGATTCTGACTATAAATAAGGTGTGCACTTTTTAAGCAGAGAGAGCAATTAACTATTGAATCAATTTACCAAGGGTCATGGCATACTTTCCGTCACTGAGAATTTCTAAACCAAGTTTGATGCTTCTCTATAAGCTCTGCCTGTCCGTGTACACCCCCCCTTCTCACAGCCACAACCTCCAGCCCTGTCACACAGTGATCCCACTAGCCCAGGACCAATACCAGGTGCCGGACACACCACACATTGACAGCTCGTACAAATATCTACACAGCCTGGGTTAAATTCTGGGTCTGGCTGCGCCGGGGAAAGGGAGGATGGAGGAGGAGCAGGCTGCACAGCCTGTCTGGAGGTAAAGGGAACCTCAGCAGCTGCTCAGCGTGTGCAGGGAAGGAGAGAGGGACAGACCCCAGGGGAGGAGAGAGTGTGACCCACCCCCGGGAGCTGTGCAAACAAATCAGATGTAGATTCCTAGTTCTATTATATAAGTGAGATAGAGATACATTTTTCCTTTCCTGTTATGATAATGGTACAATGCTGTTTAGTGGGGCATAAGTGGACTCCATCGTGTTAGTTTCTTGAAGTGAGCTCTTTCCTGAAACTTGTACTATTGAACCTGAAAATTTCTTGATAAATTCCCTTTGTGTGAGTGAGGAATGTACGTGCAGGGCATAAAAAGACACCAACCTAAACTGCTCTGACAACGGAAAGGGGAATAAAGACACCGACTGCCATCCTGTCCCTGAAGGATGAAGAATACCTATCAACAACCCTAAAGTGCAAATTAATGACCCTAAAGTACAGAAGGATCCACCCTGGAAACAAAGAAAGTTCAGCAATAAGAAGCTCGTCATGCTTGCAATTAGCTGGTAATTAACAACTATACTGAATCTAGAGGCAGCATGACACAGCAAGGCCATAGACTGACATGAGAGCCAGCAAGTACCAAAGATGGGTAAAAACATGGAAACTTTGGGTCTCGTTCTGCAGTTGTCATCTGGAGCATAGGATTCGCGACTGACGGAGGCTTGGCTCCCTCCATGTGCCTTGCCTAGTTGGCCACTAGGCAGGGTCGAGCAACGCATAAAAGGACTGGTCATTATATTACAACAGTGCAGAACGTTATGAATATGTGAATGTATGTGACTGTTTTCTGATATTCTTACATGTACAATAAATATGGCATAGTGCCTTGTTCCCCTGAATCAGATCCTGCCAGACTTTTTTTTTTACAAGTATAACATTTTGGTGGAGAATTGCGATAGCGGGAAGCATTGCAGTATCCCATGATTATTGTAAAAACAGGTGTGCACACCACTGGCATTAGTGAGCTTGGCAGGATAGAGGAAGATCTGAAAATGTGTTTGTTCGGTTATCCGGGAAAACAAACAAAAAAGAACAGACTCTGAAGGATGTAGGAGTTTAGGTTTAGATGTTATTGATATGAAAGAAATTGCTCTTCCAGGAGTTTGTTGTTGCTCTTCCAAGAGTTGCTATTATATATATGTACATATAAGTTTTAATGTCATTGTTAGTTGTTGTTCATGTTTTATTGTGGGAAATGTTTAAGAAAACACAGCCTAGAAATATCCCCAAGGAAAAGCAGGAAGCGCTGTTTTTTGTACAAGAACTTACAGCCTTTAAGCAGGATTTGAAAAGGTTTGGGCACAGCCCCTGGATATCAGAGCCACTGTCATTCAAGACGGGATAGGGGCTGGGGTGTGGGTTCAGATGCTCTGGCCCACGGAGCCCCACTTGTTACTGTCTATATTTTTCTTGGTTTAGGCTTTCCTTCTTCCTCTCCTACTGCTTTTCTCTCTCACTCTCTCCCCTTCCTTCCTGCCCCCCGCCTCTGCACTTCTCTTTTTTTCTGAGATTATGATGGAAGCAACTTTGGACACACTTTGAATGTAAAACATTTTTTTTTTTGACAAAACATAGACTAAGGCAGCTGTGTTGCAAAGTTGGCACTTGGTGGCTCAGGTTTGACAAGAACAATATGCCACCTTAAGAAATGAATAAAATACATTAGAATCAGCTCAGTAAAAACAGTGATTGATAAACACAGCACTCTGTGTAAGAGAATGGAGAGTTTAAGATCACAAAACCATGATGCCAGTGAAATATTAAAAGCTATGGCAGCAAAGAATATCATCACCATGCTAAAATAAAGTAAATTGAAGGCAAAAGTAAGTGATTTAAAGGAAAAGAGAAGACTTAAGAGAATTGCAGTTGAAAGTTGTGGAAAGTGTTATAGAAAAAAATTCTTGCTTTCTTTGCAGCCATTCTGAAGGAAAAATGGGCCATTTCCCCCAAAGGAATGGTCTGTGAATCCTGACTGAAATAATTTGAATATGGATGATTTAGTTAAAATGCCTAAAGTTAAAAAAAGGGTTTCTTTGGAACTTAACTGCCTCCAAATGTATAAAAGGAAAAGTAATGTGAGTACAGCTGTGTAAATATAATTAGATCGGTGCAAGGGGAAAAAAACTGTGTGTGCAAATATATTGTGTAAATCTGTGACGTTTTAAGGACCTAAACTAATATTTCTGGTTTGTAAAACCCTGTTTTCTAAGCTTAAGATGAACTGGTTTTGTTTTGTCTTTTTAAATAACACCACTAAACTCCATTTGAATCTTTCATTTAAAGTTGCTAAACTGACAAACACTTATTTGCAAGACACAGATAAATTAGTGCTGTTTGGCTTTGTTATTCAGCATTTAACCCTTGAGAGGTACCTCAGTGCTTTATAGATTTAATATCTTTTTAAATAAGAACCAAAGAATGTGGCCATGGCTGTGGAGGAGCAGCCAAAAACAGGAGAATGAAAAAAGATTCTGGATTCTTTTTATTTTTGGTAACAAAAGAGGAGATCAGAGCTGCAGTAAAATATTAAGAAATTAAAAGGAAAGTGTCTCCTCGGAGTAATCACACTATCACTTTGGTAAGGGTATATGAAAACTCTAAGCACAAAACAAACACTTACACCTTATGTAAATATTGACATGGTTAATATAATGTTATAGGGAAGTGAAATTATGAAAGAAATGTGCATTTTCCCATGACATATGCAGTATGTATTGTAGAAGGTTTAAAAGAAATGTTAACCAAACTTGCTACTTAATTAAAATCCTACAAGGGCTCATAAAGGAGCCAGGATAAGTTTTTTATTTTTTTTCAGATCACTGTGTGCTTTAAGAACAAACAAAAAACTGACAACCGGTGGTGTCTGTTGATGCAAATTACATAGCTGATATGCTAGGGAAAGAGGAGAACTGTCCAGAGATGGTAGCAGAAAAGGTCTGCATGCAGATAATGGACACAAAAGAAAGGTAAGAAACAAGTCCCTGCTAACAAGAGTCCCTTACAAACTTACCCCACCAGAACTGCAAGGATGTAATTAAATTAAAGCCTGTGCAAAGATTCCAAAAGGATAATGAACACCCTGGCGTCAGAGACAAATTCTCTAAATAAAGGCACGGTATAACAAGATACTTACAAACACCCACTTGTAATATTTGTGAGAAAATTGATGCTAATGTTATTGTTATTATTAAAGCCTGAAAGACATTTAATATTAATGAGTAACTCCGTAACAATGTATAATGTGGATAGTTTTTTTGGGGGAAAAATGGTAACTGAAAACACACCTCATCTTAAAAAGCCTTATGGTAATGATACTTCTCAACTATTACCTGTAGATAATCTTAAAAGTTGGCAGGGCAGAGAAAACATTACAAACCTGGCCCGCTGTATAAAAAGGGAAACTGAGGTACACCACCTCATGATATTCATGAATTAAAAAAAAGAACATTCACCCCAAAACCTTCAAAGGTAGAAGCCATTACAAACCTGGCCTGCCTATAGAACAAAAACACAGGAAAATATGAGGGTAATTCCTGTTTTGCCTGCAATCAGAAAGGAGATCTGTAAAAGAAAGGGGTATTTTAAACAGTAATCTGCCATCCCTGCAAAGGGGGTAGAAGAATGTTCTTTTTGCCTTTCAGAACTTCAGGAAAAGCTGGCGTTAGCAAAACAGCTAAAGAACAAAACCATGTATCTACTGTTGCAACAAAGATTGTGTTTTGTGTTTTATGATTTTGTGTTGTTTGTCTTGTTACTAACATTGTTGTATATGGTATCGTGTTTAAATAAAAAGTGAAGTACTGCATGAAGCAGAAAAAAATCAATGAGCACTGTAACTGTATTTACAAAATCATCCTCTATCAGGTAGGAAAGAGGAGAAATAAAGAGAGAAATAAAGGAGAAATCAAGTTCAATTAATTTGGAAAGAAAAGGGGTCCCGAAAATAGACGTCTTGGGAGAAGTAAAAGTGCCGGTTAACTTTGCTAACAGAGTCCTATGAAAAATATCTCCTGTGACACAGTGGAAGCCTCTGAAAATTTCAGTAATCCCTAAGCAAACCACCAGCCAGAGTTTGTGATGAATTTGCTGAGCCCCATATGGGAAGAGTGTTCAAAGCACAGTTAAAAGCTCAAGAGTCCTCTCCTGGCGAAAAAGGGAAGGGAGAAAAGGGACTGAGGCCTGGCTGTGTCTGAGAATAAAAATTAATTAAATTAGCTGAAATGTTTAGTGATACTTCCCAGATAGGAAGGGGGAAGGTTGTTCTGCTTTGTGTTTCAGATTTACAACCTGTGAATGATGGAAGATCTTGAAGCACTTATAGCAAGGAGTCAAAAGAAAAAAAAAAAGATCACGATCTTTGTTTTGTGGGTGGTAAGAGATGACAAGGAAAAAAAAACCACCAGTAAAATTGAAAGCCTGTTAAAAAAAAAAAGTGAAATGTAAATATGAATGCCCTCCAGCCACAGGAAACTATGGGACTCATTCTGCAATAGTCATCTTGGAGAATCGGATTCATGACTGACAGAGGCCCGGCTGCCTCATCGTGCCCAGACTTGTTGGCTACTAGGCTGGTTTGAACAATGCATAAAAGGACTGGCCATTATATCACAGCAACTTGCAGAGCTTTATGAATGTGAATGTGACAGATTTTTTATATTCTTACATGCACAATAAACGTGGCATAGTGCCTTGTGCCCTGAATATGCTCCTGCTAGTCTGACGGGAGTTTTGACATTGATGTGAATGGGACAAAGATTTCACCCTTCCTGTGGAACTTTAGGCTCCCTGCTGTGAAGATCCTGGCTTCAAGTCCTGCAGCAGCGAGAGCTATTCTGCTAAAGTGCTGAAAGTGTCTGAAGGAAGATCTGCAGTTTATGTGGCATCCCGAGACCAAGCATGATAGATGGGGATTTCAAAACATGGGGGCTCTGATTTTGCTCTCAGTGATACCAGTGTCAAACTGGAGTGAGCCACTGAAGGCAGAATGTGAGAGCAGAATCTGGCCAGTCTGTAAAGCCCTGTGTGACCCATTCGTGTTGTGAAATCTCAGCTATCACACGTACCCACTGCAGAGTCTTTGACTGCACGTATTAACCTGGCAGTGAAGTTGCTGAATTGGAAAATTTGAGCGAACCAGAAAAAACATCAGACACACCAAAAAAAAAAAGGACGATATTAAGTCAGTTAGAAGGAGACAGGACAAGATAGAGAAATGATCTTAAAAGAAAAAGTTGTCTAAATGACTTGCAGTGATTCTTTAGCTCCCTATTTAAGTCCCATGGAGTTTCTGACAACACTAAGCATTTCCAGTCTACATGCTGGAGAATTCCTGCCCAGATTGTTCTTCATTTGAACTGTTTCTGAGCCCTTAGCACTAAGTTTATTGGAAAAACAGGCAACTCACCGAAATCTCTGCAGCAGAGAGGAAATCTCCTTACTGTGACCTGAAAATCAGTGTACGAATCTCACATCTGAAAGTCACAGTGCTGGACAGGGACCTTTATGAAGCTCCTGTGCAGTCCCTGTGGAGTCTCAGGTTGGCCAGGACTCCAGGACAATTCCCTGCGCTCAGTGAGCAGTGGGAACAGCAGAAAACAGACCCTGAAGAAATTCAGAATACGAGCCTCCCTTGAGAGTGAAGAAATGATTCACCAATAACAGAGCGTCAGATTGTCAGGGCAAACTAAGACTTGCAGACTTGCTAGAGTTGTCCTGCACTGCTAAAACCCCAAAGAGAAAAGAAGAGCCAAGGGTTAGATGTGCTCATTTCTCTATCAGCATTTCTGTGCTGCTGCTCATTGTCATAGAACTTGAGCATCTGCTGCTACTCCCGGCTGATGAACAACATGCTGAATCACTGAGGCCGTGACATACACGTGGACAGGCTCTTGCACATCCTTGTTTCAAATGTAGGATTTCTACACAGAGTAACTGTCCCTCCCATCCGCCAGCCTCTCTCTGACAGAGGGCAATACAGATTGCCCCAGCTTAGTCATCAACCTCACATGGTGCAATATCCTGCCATGGGGAAGCACGTTCCCAGTAAGCTGAGCACTGACGGTCTGTGTCTTTTTAGACCAGCTACAGTACCTGCACAGGCTGTCATTGGGGTAGGGAGGATGGAGGGAGATGTTCAGAGGCGAGTTAGCTGCCCAATGTCCATCCACATTCAAATGGACTTCGTTGTTAAGCCAAGTTGGTTACCTGCCATATTTGCTATTCTCTCTGCACATCAGAATTGTTTGTTCCTGCACTTTCAATAAGGTTTTTTTAGAATACAGCCAGCTCTCTTGGACTCCTTTCCCCCTCATATGAGCCTCCCAGGGGATCCTGCCCATCAGGATCCTGAACTGAACCATCTCATGATCACTGCTGCCCAAGTTACCATTCACTTCTACTTCCCCTACCAATTTTTCCTGACTAGTCAGCCATGAGTTCCCTTTACATAAACCATGTTGAGTCTTCCCCAAGATATCGTATTCATCTGTGTGTCTGATAATTCTGTTCTTTACTACAGTTTCAAACAATTTGCCTGGTACCGAAGTTGGGCTTCGTGGTATATAATTATCAGGATCGCCTCTGGAGCATTTATAAAAAATTGCCATCACATTAGCTCTCCCCAAGTCATCAAAAAGGTACAAAAGCTGATTTAGATGATAAGTTACATACCACACTCAGCGGTTCTACAATGTTACGTATGAGTGAAACTTCAGAACTCTTGGGTGAATCCCATGTGGTCCTGTACCCACGTATTACTGTTTAATTTACCAGTCTCTTGATGACAAGTGCTAGATAAGAGCTAGTTTTGATTATTAAGCCCTGCATGAGGGATCCCTGGGCCTGAGTCTCTTGGCATGACTCCTGTGTCTCCGGCTCTCACTCACACACGCAGCTCTGCTCTGCCTCTGGGCAACACGGTGGAATTGGGGTCTTCACATGTGTGTTGTGTGCAAAGCCATGCACTGGGCGGGGGCTGTTTGAATGGTTTCTCTTGGGGCTCCTGCTTTAATCCAGTGTCCCAACACATGCTATATAAGAACTAGGTTTTATTATTAAGCCCTGGGTGAGGGATCCCTGTATAGCCAACTGCTTGGTCCCATCCCACACCAGGCCCATCTAACTGGGGCATGGCTTTGATGCTGCTAAATGCACCAGATTCCAGATCCAGGTACCTATTTTTGCCTGTAAGTGCCCAGGGATAATGTCGGCTGTTTGTGCTTCACATCCCAAGCAGACTCCTGGCCTTGGCGAAGACTGAAAAATAATAATAAATTCTGCTCTAAACCCAGAACCCAGGACAATCGAGTGAGTTTGATCTTTTCATAATTTATTTAAACTATGCATAATGAATGTGAGGAGATCCTGGCCACCAGCTTCTGTGGCTTAAGAGATGGGAAGATTCAGCAAAAGGACTGGACGTTTTTACATCTGAGAGGAACACGCAGAGCTGTGTGCAACAGGAGCACAAAAAGGAGAAGAGTTTTGATCTCTTTTACTTCCGGGTTGTGACCTTCTGCTCCCCTCCTGTGGCTGGGGAAAGGAAGGAGAGTCTTCTGGCTAAGGCAGGGCACCAGGATTAAGGCAACTCACGTTTAATTCCGAGCTCTGGCACAGACTCCCTCTGTCACCTTGGACCTTGACCCGCAGAACACAGCCCAAACCACAGGACCAAAATCTTATCAGGACCGGCTGGATTCTCTGCTGCCCCAGAGCTGCCTCCTGCACTGTGGGGATCAGGGATCGCAAGGAGCCAGTTAAATGGTTTGATTCTCTGGACTGTTCCCCACCAGCCTCAGTGGAGTTTAGAGGAGCCTGGGGGCTGAGATGACCTGTGCCTGTTTGTTACAGCTTCAAAGTGCACAGAACAGTCAGGCCAATCCCCTGCAGACGGATGCCATCCCAGAGTGCCCCCTTGCAGCCTGAGGTACCCTGCAGGCACCCTGCCCCTCCCTCTAAGGTCCCTGCAGTGACTTACTCTCAGCCTGTGTGACTGGAAACAAGATCCCCCTGTGTGGGGTCGTATTTGTTCTACAATACACAGGTTCTCTTAGCCTGCGCTCTGCCCTCCTCCATTGCGCCGGAGTCCCCCCGCCCTCATTGCTGGGGTCTGCATTGGCTCAGGCTCCCTGCAGCCTTCCTGGCTCCTCACCAGCTGGCCCCCTCGGTAGCTAAGTCCCTTCCCCACAGGCTGAGAGAGGCAGCCATCCTTCCCCTTTTGCTGTCGCCAAGTTCTGAGAAAAGAGGCAGCCAGCCCTGCCTTCCACGGCTCTTGCGGGTGGAAGGGAGTGAGGGGTCCAGGCACTGCCCTGCACTTCAAGGCCCCAGTCTCAGACCCTTAAAGAATCTGTAGGCTGGGATTTCCCAAAGCATGAACTATTCCCCAGCCGGGACCATCTTCCTTTACTCTAGTAGAACCCTCTGCTAGGCCTCAGTTAGCTCCAAAAGTCCCGGGAACTTTAAGGGGCTGACTGATCCTATTGGCCTCCAAAGCTGGTGCCGCTCTCATGGATCATGCAGCAGCCAGAGTGCTCATAAAGGGCCTGGACTGCAATTGCAAAACAGCTCTGCAGCTTTTCTCATGGCTGCTGGGTGTTTAACCAGAGACGGGACAGAGACAGGTCATTTAGAATTGGACAAAACTTCCATGTTCCTTCTCTGAACTGACTGTATCCACAGCAATTTTGAGCTACAGCTCTTTCTGCGATAACATCCCACCCATCCCCTGGCTGTACACAAACACAGTCATTTTGTAAATGCTGCTGCCTGCCTCCATCCCGTTCCCCCAGTGCGCTGTCCTCCCTTAGCAGCTGTTGAGCGAGATCAATTGATCATCTCCCATGTCACCAGCGATGGAGCAGAGTGGCGAAAGGACCCTTCACTTTATGAACACCCTAATTATCCTGGCATGAATGGGTTTGGTTTTCACGCTGTACACGATTGGGTTCATCAGCGGTGGGATCAGCAAAGGGACGTTTCCCAAGACATTCTGAACCAAAGGAGAAGAGATCTTCATGAATCTGTATATCACGGACAAGCCAATCCATGGTATGTAGAAGAGCAGGACAATACAGATGTGGGAGACGCAGGTGTTCAGGGCCTTGAGGCGCTCCACGTGCGACATGATGCTCAGCACTGTTTTGAGGATTATAACATGCGATACGAGAATAAGCAGGAAGTCAAACCCTGCTGAAGAGACTGTTACAAAGAAGCCATAGATGACGTTAACTCTGATATCAGAACAAGCCATCGTCATGACTTCCTGGTTCAGGCAGTAGGAATGGGAGAGGACGTTGGCTTGACAGTATCGGTACTGTTTCAGGAGAATGGGGACTGGGAATATTGGGATCACTCCTCTTAGCAAACACACCAGTCCCATCTTGACTATTCTGGGCGGTGTTAAGATGGAAGCATATCTCAGTGGGTTACAGATCGCAACAAAGCGGTCAAAGGCCATGCACAAGAGCCGAGAGGATTCTGTGAATGTAAGTGAGTGGATGAAGAACAGCTGGGCAAAACACGCATCGTGGCAGATTTCCCTCGAGTTTGGTTCAGGAAGACTGGCTGGTCACTGCTCACCACAGGTCACAGACTCCCAAACAGAAGAACCAGAGAGATGGAACCTGGTGCTGCTGGGCAGACCAATTTGACTCGTAGTGTGCTTTAGCCCAGGGCCCAGCCTCAGTGTGGGAGAATGGTGGGATTCCACCACAGGAGAGGGAAAGGGACAAGGCTGACATCTGGCACTCAGAAACCAGAAAGGAGACAGAGATGTAACTTTGAGTGGGTTCTACAGGGCAGAAATGCTGCATCCTTCATCCAGACAGGAAACAGAAATATTCCATGTGCCTTATATGATTTTTTACGACAAAGCAACACAGCTCTGAATTCCTGTGTTCACAACTGAGCCAGAGAATAAAAGCTTTGAACATGGATTTGCTCATTAAATTTCCAGAAGCAAATGAACCTTAGGTGATTTGCAAATTACTCACTGATATTGCATGGCCTATTCTCCACACCAGAGCAAACAGCACCTCTGCAATTGGGACTTGACTCAGAGCATCGGGGTTTTCACACTCTGAGCTCCCTTTTAATCTGGGGTTTCTGTTTACCTGGAATGATCCCCCATAGACCACGGGCACATGAAGTGGAGGGTCCCCCAGCTACCTAGTGCTACCTGCTCTCCAGCCCCTGTCACTGAGTCACACCCACAACCCAGCAGAGTCAGCTGCCGCTGTACAGAACATCCGCCCATGTCAACAGCAGGCAGCCTTCAACCTTCCCTTGGCATTTGAAAGATTTAACGACAGAGAAACCTGCCAACGTACCCAATGCCTGCAAGAAGGGGAGCAGCTGCCAACAGAGATCTGCACCCTAACAGAGAAGGAGGCAGGGGAGAGCTTGCACGGGCAGCAGGCAGTGTCTGCTCAGACAGGCTGCAACTGTCCTTATGAAGCATGTTTGCCCATTTCCTTGGGGGCAACTTGGCCACCTGGGACCCTCAGCTAATTGGTTCAGAGAGTGTCAGCTTTAACCCCATTATGTCCAATGGCAAACTGCAGGAAGCCCAATCCCAGGGGATGCTCGGTCATGCCACCAGACTGGACAGCAGCACCAGCCCTGCCACAGGCTCTATGCCTGCAATCCAGGCTGTCAGTGCTGTGCGTATGGCTAAGAGGAATCACAGGGCTCCCTCAAGGGCAGCCGAGTGGTACCGATGATGCTGTTACAGCTGTAATCTTGATGCACTGCAATACAATAATAGTTATGTAGGGCCAGATTTCTCCCCGGAAGCACCCTTTCTTTCATTACTAACCCAGGGTGCCGGCTGAGGAAGGAAGATTCCACAGAGCTCCCAATATGGAATTTTCCCTCAGATTGTTCCAGTAGGGGATGTCCCTTCCCTTCTCCCTGAGGGATAAAGGGTGGGACCCAGCATCCATGGATCCCCAAAGTTACGCACAGATCTCAGTGATCCTCTGATAGCCAGGCCCTCCCACCCACAATCTCTGTGCCTCCACAACTGCTCTTGGACCCTCTCCAGCTCCCTGAGAGCACAGGTTCATCGGAGATGTACTACCGGGGCCTGTCACAGTAACCACTGCCCACAGGATCTGCTGAATGGGCCGTTGTAGGGATGAAGGAGCTGCATGGAGATGGGAAGGCTGGCTTTAGTAGCTGGTGAGGTATAGACTGGGCGGGAGGTTTAGACCTTTCCAAACCCAGAATGCAGCCATAGACTCAGTCAGTGCAACCTTCATTTATGAAGAAAGGGAAACGAAAAGCCTCCAATTTCTCTTGGGGATCCAGGCAGCTGCATCTGGGGAGGGCCATGGCAACTGAAATTTCAGCGAGAAATAATCAGCTTTCTATGAAAAGCCACCCCCAGAAATGGATGAAAAGGAAACATTTTACTGTGGGTCAAAATTTTTCATGGACTAAAATCCTCTTTTTTCCAGCCCAGCTTTGCTTAAACCGTGAACCTCTCTCACTCGTGTTACCGGACCACACACCTCTGGGCACCCAGAGATGCGTATCATAATGGCAGAGCCCTTCTCTGCTGGCCTGATGGAGGAGCAGCCAGTCCAAACTGGAGTGGTCTTGGAAACCCTTGTGCCCACTGGAAAGTCCACTAACCCATTCAGACTTGGCCGGCAGGCTTTTCTCTGGTACAGAAGCTGATTTAAATCTTAAGTTCCATACCGGAGTTAGTAGTTCTGCAATTTCACTTTTGAGTTCCTGGGGAGCTGAGGCCCATTTCCGTCCCTTTTGTATGGTTGGGGCAGTACAACTGGAGGGGATGGGAAGGGAATGTGGGGATGAGTCTCTTGTCAGATTGCTGTGTGTACGATCCTCACTCACACACACAGCTCTGCTCAGCCTGGTGGCAGGATGGTGGGTTGGGGGGTTATTTGTGCAGAGACATCCATGGGTTCAGGAGTGGGCCTGAATGGCTTGTCTGAAGGCTCCTGCTTTAATCCAGTGTCTGAAATGACTCAGTCACAAGAGCCTGGGTGAGGGCGCAGGAGAAGGGTGAGTGTCCACGCCCATGGAATAGCCCTGCTCACAGCCGGTGCCTCCCTGATGGATCACGCAGCAGCCAGATTACAAAGGAAGGGCCAGGATTGCAACTGCAAAACAGCTCCGCAAACACAGAGTCTTTGTAAATACTGCTGCCTGCCTCGGCCCCATTCTCCCAGTGCGCTGTCCTTCCCTAGCAGCTGGTGACATGGATCAGTAGCTCTTGTCCTCTCATGTCCTCTGGAAGCATCTAGGATGGAATAGGTGGCTTGTGTTTTTCATCTCCCGTATCATCAGCGCTGGAGCCCGGTGATGAAATGACCCTTCACTTGAAAAATCCCCTGATTATCCTCTCCTGAATGGCTTTGCTTTTCATGCTGTACACAATTGGGTTCATCAGGGGTGGGACCAGCAAATAGATGTTGCTCATGACAGGCTGAACCAACGGAGAAGACCTCTTCATGAATCTGTGTATCACAGACAAGACAATATCTGGGGTATAGAATATCAGGACAAAACAGACGTGGGAGACACAGGTGGGACACATTGCTCAACACTGTTTTGAGGATCATCACATAAGATAGGAGGATGAGAAGGACGTCCAACCCCAGTGAAGTGAGTGTTCCAAAGAAGCTGTAGATGCTGTGGGCTCTTGTATCTGAACAAGCCATCATCATGTCCTCCTGGGTCAGGCAATAGGAATGGGAGAGGACATTGTCATGACAGTATCGGTACTGTTTGAAAAAAATTGAAAATTTGAAAAAATTGCAGCCTTCAGCCCGAATTCATTCGCTTGTTATCAAAGATTAGTCTGGGAAATCCAATGCAACTAGTAGCTCTTCTGTCCTTGGGTTAATATCTGACTGGTTCCCATTTGAGTCTTTGTTGTCAATCTGCAGCCTTTATCCGGAGTTGTACAGGCTTTGGGATCAACATATACAATATTCGTTCCCTGGGCTCTCACTCTCTAGTACACTGGTTTTCAACCGTTTTTCATTTCCGGACATCTACAAAATTTCAAATGGTGTGAATCTAACACATACTCTGCAGACCCCCAGGGGAACCAGGACCACAGGTCTAGTACAGAGTAACCCCAGCCCTTGTTCTAGTGCTACAATGGGGTTTGCAAAAAGTGGTTTTAAAAGTGAAATGCATGAGTGTTCATGGAAATCAAACTTCATTTCACACATGAAAGTCACCTATTGCTCTCTCTCTCTGACTGTCTCTGTACTGTATTGATAAAATACATGCCATCCTGGAATGGTATTGTGACAGAGAAGGAGCTGAGCTGCCATAATGATGAATGTGTATGTGAAACCCAATTCTTGGGATGTTCATTGTCTGGGTATATTGGGTTAAATATCGGGATATGACCAGTATGGCTAGTCTTAGTTTAATAGCAGGCTACTGGAAAACAAGCAGGAAAGGAAACAGTAGCTCATGAAAAGCCATCCCTCACTAAACACTTCAGGGAGGTTAAGAAACAACCCCTGAGCTTCACGCTGTGAAGACCCCATTTCTGAGCTTCAGCCAGGTTACACGGCTTGTTTTGCCAGTGCTGGGAGTCTGTCCAGAGGTGGGGCAGCTGGTGCTGAGAAGCTCGTCAGACTGACAGGCACACAGACAATGCTGGGGAAATCAGAAGACACTCAGCCTGCCTCGTCCCCATCTGACTTGAACAGTTTCAGAGACACGTACAGACTTGTTTTAAAACTCTTTAATTCTCTCATGTGATGTTTTATTCCTACAGTCCAGACTGAACAACACTTTGGTTGAGGAAGGCTGGTCACTCTTGTCACCACAGGTCACAGATTCCCAAAAAGAAGAACCTGCTGCTGCTGGGCAAACCAATTTGACTCTCACTGTGTTGTAGCCCAGGGCCCAGTCTGAGAGTGGGAGAATGTTGGGATTTCACCCCAGGAGACGGAAAGAGGCTGACATCTGGCATTCAGAGACCAGAGAGGGGGCAGAGATGCAGGATGCCCTGTAGCTCTGAGGGGCTGATACAGGGCAGAAATGTTGGAGCCCTCACTCAGTCTGGGTGGAGATGGGAAGGCTGGTTAGAGTAGCTCCTGAGGCATAGACTAGGTGGGAGGTTTACACCTTTCCAAACACAGAGTGCAGCCATAGACTGAGTTATTGAAGATTCATTGCTGTTATGAGAAAGAGGCAGAGGATGAGACTCCAGCTTCTCTAGGGGATATGGATAGGGTCATGGCAACTGAATTTTCAGTGGGAAATTATCAGTTTAATATGAAAACTCACCCACAAAAATGGATGAAAAGGAAACATTTTACTGTCGGTAAAAATTTTTCAGGGGGGGAAATTCTCTGTTTTCCAGTCCAGCGCTAGCTCAAACTGAAACTGTGAGCTTCTGTCACGCATGTTACCAGACTACACACCTCTGGTCACCCAGAGCAGGTGTTGTAACAGTGGAGCCCTTCTCAGCTGGCCTCATGGAGGAGTAGCCAGGACAAACTTGAGCGGTGTTGCAACCCCATGCACCCACTGAAACTCTACTCACTCATGGGGTTCCAAAGCCACCCACTCAAACTTGGCGTGCCGGCTTTGCTCAGCTTTAATGATACAAACACTGCTACAATTCGTGAGGACAGAGAACAGGTACAATGAGCACAGAAGGAACGCCGGCCAGACATGGGCTGATTCTTGACCTGGGACTACAAACAAGATGAAGGTGGAAGCACTGAAGTTGCAGTTGTTGGAAGCTGACGTGGGTGGGGTGTGATGCTAGTGTCCAGCTGCCTTTACAGAATCATGGAATGAAAATTATTGTTGTTATCGGCATCAGACTGAGTGTTATCAGAATCAGTCCCTCAATGTCTCTAGGGGGTTTATAATCTGCAAATATTTCTCAGTAAATTGCATCAGTTGGCCTGCATATTGGAATAACAGACAGACAAATGTTAGGGGTGTTGCTATTTGCATGCCTTAAAGATGTGATCTTAGGGCCTCCCCTGGCCCTTTCCTCAGAGTATCTGAGCACTTTGAACATATTCATCTTCCTGCCTCCTCTGTGAGGCACTGCAGGGCTTCTATTTGCTTGTGCATAGGCTCAGAGACACTCTGGGGCTTGCCCATAGTCACACAGAGCAAGGGAATCAAAATCAGCTCTCCTGAGTAGCAGAGCAATGCCCAAACCACAGAACCAGCCTCCCAGCTTGACCGGCTGGATTCTCACTCCCCCAGAGCTGCCCCACTGCAACTTGAAACCATTGATCTTAGTTCTGACATCTACTACAATTGAGAACAGCCTATCTCCATCCTTCCTGGAACTCCGTTTCAGGTAGTTGAAGGCTGCTATCAAATCCTCCCTCATTCTTCTCTTCTGAAGACTAAAAAAGTGCAGTTTCCTCAGCATCTCCTCATAATTCATGTGCTCAGGACTAGAAGGGATTGTTGGGGCCTTGTGGGTGGCAGAGTTGGTGACCTTGTAGTGGCAGAGAGGGGGAAAAAGAGTCAAAGATGGAGAAGAATAAGGAATGGTGAGAATCAACAATCATAGTGGTGGAAAATAAGTCTGAGAGCATATGAGATGCCACCAGTGCTGGTGGTTGGGAAGTCATGGAAAGGCTGAGTTACAAGGTGTGTGGGGGTGGGGGAAGATGGGTGATGACGCTAAAAGAAATCAGGTGATGGTCTGAGGGAACAGTGCTTTGTGATGGAGTGATAAGACATCGGGTGTAAGGAACTTCTCAGACTGTGAACATCAACACGGCTGAGCTCAGCCAAATAGGGGCAGAGAACCCTGGATTAATGAGGACACATCCTTTCGCCCTCCTGTCACACAGATTTGAAGTCAGTGGCCGCAGGTGATCACATTCTGCAGGTGTATTTTCCCACTTTGTCACGAAGCTCTTTGATTTTGACCCCATAAATGATAGGGTTGAACATGGGGGGCACAAGGAGATAGAGGTTGGCCAACAGGACATGAACATGGGCAGCAATGCCCTGACTGAACCTATGTGTCAGGGTGGAGAAGAGGCTGGTAGTACAAGCTATAACCATCACACAGATGTGGGGTGTGCAGGTGTTGAGAGCTTTTTGGTTGGCTTTTTTGGAGGAGATCCTGAGGACGGCCCTGATGATCAGCCCGTAAGACAGGCCAATGAGTGTCTGGTCTAACCCGATGACCACTAATAATATCACCAGGCTGTACATCCGGCTGACTGTGGTGTCCCCACAAGACATCTTCACCACAGCGATGTGCTTGCAGTATGTGTGGGGGATAACGCGGTTGGTACAGAATAGCAGCCTCCGCAGTAGCAGGGGCTCTGGCAGATTCAAGAGAACAGCTCGTATCAAACCCACTAGCCCTAGCTTAGCAATTCGTGCGTTGGTGAGGATGGTGGCGTATCTCAGAGGGTGACATATGGCGACATAGCGATCGAAGGCCATTATCACGAGGACGGCTGATTGTGTTGTACCAATCATGTAAAGGAAGAAAATCTGGGTGAGGCAGCGCTCCACAGTGATGATTTTGGAATGGAACCAAAATATGCTCAATGCCTTCGGCACAATGCAGGTAGGTATGCCAATGTCTGTGAGCGCCAGCATGCAGAGCAGCAGGAACATGGGCTTGTGCAGGGTCTGCTCTTTGCTTACAACAAACAGAATCGTGACATTTCCCAATAGGCAAATGATGTACAACACAAAGAAAGGGATGGAAATCCAGATGTGGCCATCTTCCAGCCCTGGGATGCCGCTGAGGATGAATGTTGACGAGTCAGAAGGCGTGAGGTTGAAAGCCTCCATGAGAGAGTTGTGGCACCGATCACGCTCAGAATCGCTCAAGGTGCCTGTGAAGGGAGAGAAACACAGCGAGGGGGGTTAGGCACTTGGTAACAAATAGCACAGTAAATATTTTATAGTTACTAACAATCTAGAAAGGGGGGGTGAGCAGTGAGGTGGCAACATTATTCCTCTCTATTCGGCACTGGTGGGGCCACATTTGGAGTATTGTTTCCAGTTTTGGGCCCCCCAAAAACAGGAAGGATATTCACAAATTGGAGAGAATCGAGCAGAGGGCAATGAAAATTATTAGGGGACTAGAGCACAAGACTTATGAGGAGAAGCTGAGGGAATTAGGCTTCTTCAGTTTACCGAAGAGAAGAACGAGGTGGGATTTGGTAGCAGCCTTCAACTGCATTAAGCGGGGCACCTAGAAAGACGGACCTAGGCTGTTCTCAGTGGTGTGAGATGTAAGAACTAGAAGAAATGGTCTCAAGTTGTAGTGGGAGATGTCTGGGTTGCATATTAGGAAAACGTTTTTCACTAAGAGAGTGGTGAAGCACAGGAATGGCTTATCTAGGGAGGTGGTGGAATCTCCACCCTTAGAGATTTTTAAGGCCCGGCTTGACAAAACCATGGCTGGGATGATTTAATTGGGGTTGGTCCTGCTTTGAGCAGGGTGTTGATCTAGATGATCTCCTGAGGTCCATTCCAACCCTAATTTTCTATGATTCTATGATTAGCAGATGGCACCAAATTATTTAGGCCATAGTCCGGTCAAGAGATGTCCTCACAGGCAGCTAACGAAGTGTATTGATAAGAGATGATGTCCAAAGCCAAGAAATGCAACATTTATGTCCATTGGAGGAAATATCTTTATTCTGCCTTGCTAACTGACAAGGGTAAGTGGAGGCACTCAACAGCAACCCAGCTCCTTACCCTTCTCATGAATGCATACTGATAAAGTTTGCAGATTCCACAAAAATTGGGAGATTATGAATAATGAAGAGAACAGGTCACTGATTCACAGTGATATGGACTGGTTGGTAAACTGGGTTGAAGCAAATAATCTGTGTTTTAATATAGCTCTGTAGATGTATGCATCTATGAACAAAGAAGGAAGACGATACTTACACAATGGGGGACTCTATCGTGGGAAGCAGTGGTTGTGAACAAAATTTTGGGAGCGTGAAGGAATAATTAGCTAAACACGAGCTCCCTGTGCGAGACTGTGGCAAAAGAGCTAAAGTGATCCTGGGATGATAAACAGGGGAATCTCACGTTGAGGCAGAGAGGTTGTTTTACCTCTTTCCTTGGCATTGGTGCAACTGCTGCTGGAATAATATGTCCAGTTCTGGTGTCCACAATTAAAGTTGTATGTTGATACACTGAAGAGGATTCAGAGAAGGGGTAGAAGAATCTTTAAAGATTGTAAATCCTGCCTTACAGTGATAGACTAAATAGGCTGAGCTCTTTGCGTCTAAGAAAGATGGTTTAAGGGTGACTTGATAACAGTCTACAAATACCCAAAGAGGGAGGAAATATTGAATAAGGGGCTTTTCAGGGTGGCATAGAAAGGTCTAACACCTCCTGTGCCTGGAAGCTGAAGTTAAACAAATTCTGACTATAAATAAGGTGTGCACTTTTTAAACAGAGAGAGTAATTAACTGTTGGAGCAATTTACCAAGGGTCATGAAAGATTCTCCATTACTGAGAATTTCTAAACCAAGTTTGATGTTTCTCTATAATCTCTCCTCTGGGAATTCCTTTGAGCAGGTCTCTGGCTGTGCTATACTGGAGGTCAGACTAGATGATCACAGTGGTGACTTCTGGCCTAACTAATTGTGCACACGTCCCTGCAGCACATGCAGGATTCAGCTGGAGGTATTTTGCCTGCAAGCTGATGCCTGGCTCTACTGAAGGCATTTTTTTACTTATGACAATGCTGAATTTAGCCCCAGGAGGAAAAAGTCTCATGTGACTTTGGAGCCTTGAAAACGATTCTCTGGTGTCTTTTTCACAGGGCTGAGGGATCCCGTGAGACACGGCATGGATGAATATTTCAGATGTGAAAAATATTGACAGGACCCCATAAAATCTCGGCCCTGAGGAATGTATGTACAACTGTCCCCATTAATGGCTAACAGAGCTGGCTAACAAATGATCCTAAAAAGTGCTGGCATCTGTGTCCCAGTGGTTTACTGTGTCAACCAATGGCCAGGGGCTGCTTCATATAGCAGCTGTATTTACCTAACACTAACATGATGCAGAATTCCTAGCTCTCATTATATACTGAGCACACTTCTCAGCTTGCTCGTTGTTGCTGAAGCCCCACAGTGTGTGTGTGAGAAACAAGAGCAGCAGCACAGCACAGGTGCCTTGGCATCTGCTACTCAGGGTGTGACTTTCTCACCGGAGAGAAACTGTCACTGATCCCCCCTAGACAAGGGAGAGGGGAGATGGGGGCTCCTCAGCCCTGCAGAGGAAGAGCTGTGGGGAGTTTGGGGCAGTTCGGAGGCTGTGGGGGCAACAGGTATCTGGGAAGACTGGAGAAGACACTGGAGCCCAGTGTAGTGTTTGAATCAGGGCAGCCTGGGAGTGGGAAGGAGATTATTGACGGGGTCAGATACGATGGGAGATGGAACCAGGTGCAGAGCAAAGATCAATGAGGAAACCCCTGAAGTTGTGTAATTAACACTGAACAACCATAAAAAAAATGGAAAAAAAAATGAGGAAAGGTTGTGACACCCAGGCTGCAATTCTCTGGCTCGCCAGGGAAAGGAGGCTCTGAGACCTGCCCAGACACACTTATGGCCAGGAAAGCTCCCAGCACTGATCTGGGACCAACAATCAGAAGAAAAATTGAATTTGAGCAGTGCTGCCCGCCTGTCTGTCTACACCCCCCTAATCACCCTCACAGCCCTTTGCCCTGCCGCACTGTGATCTCACTCACCCAGGACCAACACCAGGTGCCGGACCCACCACACAGAGACAGATCACAGAAATATCAGCACAGACTAAGTTAAATTCAGGGTCTGTCTGCGCTGGGGAAAGGGGAATGGAGGAGGAGCAGCCTGCACAGCCTGTCCGGAGGTGGAGGGAATCCCAGGAGCAGCTCAATGTGTACAGGGAAGAGGAGAGGGACAGACCAGAGGGGAAGGGAGGGAGGACGTAGAGACTAAAAGAAGCCAGCGCGAGTAACTCTTCCTCAAAACGACACAAAGTTTTAGCGAATTCCCACCGTTATAAACCGAGACACAACTTTCTGATGTTTTCCATGTTGGAAATAGCTGAAATTGCCACGTGGCTATTGTAAGATTGGTCACACGGGGAGGGATGGGCTGGATGGAGGAAGGTGTCAGAGACAATCTACTGCAGTGTGTCCACATTACATTACAGTCTGGAGATTGCAGGAGGCCCAGTTACACCTCTTTGGTGTGTGAATTAGGCAGGATGTCCAATCCCTATTTCGCCCTGTTTCAGGACTCTGTGCCACTGCAATCTGGATAGAGCACGTCCCGCCCCCCACTACACACACTGTGTGTGCCTGGATATCCTGCAGTGAGATTTCCAACACTGTTCTCCTCTAAACCAGAAACACCCTTTAATTTTTACTGTATTTTGTTGTTTCTCATCCTTTATGGAACCAGAGACGCAGGGGAACAGACAGAGCAGACCCCCTCCAAAATTTTTACTCTAATTGTTTTGAACCTCTAAGCTGTGAGTTTAAGATTTCAGCAACTCTCCTCTCAGTTCTTCTCTGGTCTAGATGAGCTCACCCATCCTTACAGGCCGCAGGAGGGCTCCAGTAGGCGTCACTGGAGGCTCATGGCTGGTGAAAATCAGGCCATTTATTTAAGTCCGTAATTGTGGGTTTAGGGTAAAATCCTGGCCCTGATGGGAGATTTGCCTTTGATGTGAATGGACCAAGATTTCACCCTTACTGTGGAACTTTAGGCTCCCTGCTGTTTAGATCCTGGCTTCAGGTCCTGCAGCAGCGAGAGCTATTCTGTTAAAGTGCTGAAAGAGTGTGAAGGAAGATCCCCAGTTTATGTGGCATCCTGAGACCAGACATGAAAGAGGGGGATTTCAAAACACAGGGGCTCTGATTTTGCTCTCAGTGATGCCAGCGTCAATCTGGAGTGAGCCATTGAAGGCAGAATGTGAGAGCAGAATCTGGCCAGTCTGTAAAGCCCTGTGTGACCCATTTGTGTTGTGAAATCTCAGCTATCACACGTACCCACTGCAGAGGCTTTGGCTGCATGTATTAACCTGACAGTGAAATTGCTGAATTGGAACATCTGGAAAATTTGAGCGAACCATAAAAAACACCACACAAACCAAAAAATTGAAGATACTGAGACAGATAGAAGAAGACTGTAAGAGACAAGGAAATGATCTTAAAACAAATATTTGTCTAAACGACTTACAATAAATCTTTAGCTCCCTATTTAAATCCATGGAGTTTCTCACAACATTAAACAGTTCCAGTCTACATCCTGAAGAATTCCTGCCCAGATTGTTCTTCATTTGAACTCTTCCTGAGCCCTTAGCACTAAGGTTATTGGAAAAAACAGGCAACTCACCGAAATCCCTGCAGCAGAGAGGAAATCTCCTTACTGCGACCTGAAAATCAGTGTACGAATCTCACGTCTGAAAGTCACAGTGCTGGGCAGGGACCTTTATGAAGCCGCAGTGCAGTCCCTGTGGAATCTCAGATTGGCCAGGACTCCGGGAGGATTCCCTGAGCTCCGTGAGCAGTGGGAAGAGATGAAAACAGACCCTGGAGAATTTTAGTGTAAGATCCTCCCCTGGGAGTGAAGAAATGATTCACCGATAACAGAGGCTCAGATTGTGCACATGGACAGGCTCTTGCGCATCCTTGTTTCAAATGTAGGATTTCCACACTGAGTAACAGTCCCTCTCAACCGCTAGCCTGTCTGACAGAGGGCAGCACAGATTGCCCTAGTTTAGTTATCAATCATATGGTGCAATACCCTGGATTAATGAGGACACATCCTTTTCCCCTCTTGTCACACAGGGATAACGTGAATGGCCTCAGCTATCACATTCTGCAGATGTATTTTATCACTTTGTCACGAAGCTCTTTGGTTTTGACCCCATAAATGATAGGGTTGAGCATGGGGGGCACAAGGAGATAGAGGTTGGCCAAAAGGATGTGAACATGGGCAGCGATGCCCTGACCGAACCTGTGTGTCAGGATAGAAAAGAGGCTGGTAGTACAACCCATAACCACCACACAGATGTGGGGTGTGCAGGTGTTGAAGGCTTTTCGGTTGGCTTTTTTGGAGGAGATCCTGAGGACGGCTCTGATGATCAGCCCATAGGACAGGCCAATGAGTATCAGGTCTAACCCGATGACCACTAATGATATCACCAGGCTGTACATCCGGCTGACTGTGGTATCCCCACACGACATCTTCACCACAGCGATGTGCTCGCAGTACGTGTGGGGGATAACACGGTTGGCGCAGAATGGCAGCCTCCGCAGTAGCAGGGGTTCTGGCAGAACCAAGAGAACAGCTCGTATCAAACCCACTAGCCCTAGCTTAGCGATTAGTGCATTGGTGAGGATGGTGGCGTACCTCAGAGGGTGACATATGACGACATAGCGATCACAGGCCATTATCACGAGGATGGCTAAGTGCATAGCACCAAACACGTTAAGGAAGAATATTTGTGTGAAGCAGCCGTCCACAGTGACACCTTTGGAACTAAACCAAAATATGCACAGTGCCTTTGGCACAAGGCAGGTCGACATGCCGATGTCTGTAAGCGCCAGCATGCAGAGCAGCAGGAACATGGGCTTGTGCAGGGTCTGCTCTTTGCCAACAACAAAGAGAACCGTGAAATTTCCCAACAGGTTGGTGATGTAGAACATAGAGAAAGGGATGGAAATCCAGATGTGGGCAGCTTCCAGCCCCGGGATGCCGATTAAGATGAATATTGATGGGTCGGAGGGGGTTATGTTCAAAGCCTCCATGAGAGAGTCGTGGCACCGATCAGGCTCAGAAATGCTCAGGGTGCCTGTGAAGGGAGAGAAACACAGTGAGGGGGGGGTAGGCACTAGGCAACAAATACCATGGTAAATATTTTACAGTTATTAATAATCTAGGAAAGGGGGTGAGCAGTGAGGTGGCAACATTATTCCCCTTTATTCGCACTGGTGGGGACACATTTGGAATATTGTTTCCAGTTTTGCAGTTTCCATTGGAGGAAGGATGTGGACAAATTGAAGAGAGTCCAGCAGAGGGCAATGAAAATGATTAGGGGGCTGGAGCACATGACTTATGAGGAGAGGCTGAGGGAACTCGGCTTGCTCAGTTTACTGAACAGAAGAACGAGGGGGGATTTGATAGCAGCCTTCAACTACTTGAAAGGGGGCTCCTGGAAGGATGGAGCTAGGCTTTTCTCAATGGTAGTCAATGACAGAACAAGGAGCAATGGTTTCAAGTTGCAGTGGGGGAGGTCTAGGTTAGATATTTGGAAAAAAATTTCATTAGGAGAGTGGTGAAGCACTGGAATGGGTTACGTAGGGAGGTGGTGGAATCTCCACCCTTAGAGATTTTTATGGCTCGGATTGACAAAGTCCTGGAAGAGATAATTTAATTAGGGTTGGTCCTGCTTTGAGCAGAGTGTTGGGCTAGATACCTCCTGAGGTGCATTCCAACCCTAAGATTCCATGATTCTATGATTTGCAGATGGCACCAATTTATTTAGGCCATAGTCCAGTCAAGAGATGTCCTCAGAGGGTGCTAACGAAGTGTGGAGATAAGAGATGATGTTCAAAGTCAACAGGTGCAATGTGTATGTCCATTGGGGGGAAAAACTTTATTCAGGACGTTTGACTTATGCTCAGCGATCTGGACTGTTGGTAAACTGGGTTGAAGCAAACAATCTGTGTTCTAATATATTTCTGTAGATGTCTATGTCTATGAACAAAGAAGGAAGATGATACTTACACAATGGGGGACTCTATCGTGGGAAGCAGTGACTGTGAACAAGATTTTGGGATCCTGAAGGAATAATTAGCTAAACATGAGGTCCCTGTGTGAGCCTGTGGCCAAAAGAGCTAAAGTGATCCTGGGATGATAAACAGGGGAATCTCACATTGAGGTAGAGAAGTTTTTTACCTCTTTCCTTGGCAGTGTGCAACTGCTGCTGGACTAATGTGTCCAGTTCTGGTGTCCATAATTAACATTGGATGTTGATACACTGAAGAGGATTCAGAGAAAAGTCAGAAGAATCTTTAAAGATTGTAAATCCTGCCTTACAGTGATAGACTAAATAGATTGAGATCTTTGAGTCTAAGAGAGATGGTTAGGGGTGACTTAATCACAGTCTACAAATACCCACATAGGTAAGAAATATTGAAGAATGAGGTTTTCAGGCTAGCCTAGAAGGGTCTAACACCATCCAATGGCTGGAAGTTGAAGTTAGACAAATGCTGACTATAAATAAGTTGTGCACTTTGTAATCAGACAGAGTCATTAACTATTGGGCCAATTTACCAAGATCATGGCCTACTTTCTGTCACTGAGAATTTCTAAACCAAGTTTGAAGTTTCTCTATAAGCTCTACCTGTCTGTGTATACCCCCCTGCTCACAGCCACAACCCACAGTCCTGCCACACAGTGATCCCACTAGACCAGGACCAAAACCAGGTGCTGGACACACCACTCAGTGACAACTCGTACAAACATCTATACAGCCTGGGTTAAACTCTGGGTCTGGCTGCACCAGGGAAAGTGGGGACAGAGGAGGAGCAGCCTTCACAGCCTGTCCAGAGGTGAAGGGGACCCCAGCAGCTGCTCAGTGTGTGCAGGGAAGGAGAGTAGGACAGACATGATGGGAGAGGAAAGAGCGTCACCCACCCCCAGGAGCTGTGCAAAGAAATCAGATGTAGATTCCTTGTTTTATTGCATAAGTGAGATAGAGACATTTTTCCTTCCCTGTTATGATAACGGTACAGGGCTGTTTAGTGGGGCATAAGTGGACTCCATCCTGTTAGTTTCTTGAAGTGAGCTCTTTATTGAATCTTTTACTAATGAACCTGAAAATATCTTGATAAATTCTCTTTGTGTGAGTGAGGAATGTACGTGCGGGGCATATAAAGACACTGACCTAAACTGCTCTGACAACAGAAAGGGGAGTAAAGACACGAACTGCCATCCTGTCCCTGAAGGCCGAAGAAAACCTATCAACGACCCTAAAGTGCAAATTAACGACCCTAAAGTACAGAAGGATCCACCCTGGGAACAAAGAAAGTTCAGAAATAGCTGGTAATTAACAACTATACTGAACTCAGAGGCAGCATGACACAGCAAGGCCATAGACTGACATGAGAGCCAGCAAGTATCAAAGATGGATAAAAACATGGAAACTTTGGGTCTCATTCTGCAATTGTCATCTGGAACATCGGATTCATGACTGAGAGAGGCCTGGCTCCCTCTTTGTGTTCAGCTTATTTGACCACTAGGCTGGGTCAAGCAACACATAAAAGGACTGGTCATTATATCACACCAGCTTGCAGAACTTTTTGAATGTGTGTGTGAATGTGACTGCTATTTGATATTCTTACATGCACAATAAACATTGCAGAAAGCCTTGTCCCCCTGAATATGCTCCTGCCAGTCTTTTATTTTCAAGTATAACAAGAGGACATGAAGACTAAAAGGAGCCAGCGCAAGTAACTCTTCCTCAAAATGACACAAACCTTTAGTATATACCCGCCAATTAGAAACCCAGACACAACTTCCTGCTGTTGCTTTTCCATGTTGGGAATTGCTGAAGTTGCCACAAAGCTGGGATTAGTCACTGCCTGGTTTCCTCAAATCCAGAAACATGCTTTTATTTTTACTGCTTTGTGGTGTTTCTCATCCTCTATGTAACCAGAGACACAGGGGAACACACAGAGCAGACCCCCCACAAATGTTTACTCTCATTGTTTTGAATGTCTAAGCTGTGAGTTTAAGATTTTAGCTACTATCCTCTCAGTTCTTCTCTGGTCCAAATGAGCTCACCCTTCCTGAGTGGCCATAGGATGACTCCGGTAGGGGTCACTGGAGGCTCATGGCCGGTGAAAATCAGGCCTTTTATTTAAGTCCCTAAATACGGGTTTAGAGTGAAATCCTGGCTCTAACGGGAGTTTTGCCATTGATCTCAATGTTTCTCACAACACTGAACAGTTCCAGTCTACATGCTGGAGAATTCCTGCCCAGATTGTTCTTCATTTGAACTCTTCCTAAGCCCTTAGCACTAAGTTCATTAGAAAAACAGGCAACTCACCGAAATCCCTGCAGCAGAAAGGAAATCTCCTTACTGGGACCTCAAAATCAGTGTACAAATCTCACATCTGAAAGTCACAGTGCTGGACAGGGACCTTTATGAAGCCCCTGTGCAGTCCCTGTGGAGTCTCAGGTTGGCCAGGGCTATGGGAGAATTCCCTGCGCTACGTGAGCAGTAGGAAGAGCCGAAAAGAGACCCTGGAGAATTTTAGTGTAAGAGCCTCCTCTGGGAGTGAAGAAATGATTCACCGATAACAGAGGCTCAGATTGAGCATGTGGACAGGCTCTTGCGCATCCTTGTTTCAAACGTAGGATTTCCACACTGAGTAACAGTCCCTCTCATCCGCTAGCCTGTCTGACAGAGGGCAGCACAGATTGCCCCAGCTTAGTCATCAATCCCTTCGTGCAATATCCTGCCCTGTAGCTTATGGACTGATGGCCTGTGTATTTTTAGCCCAGCTACAGTGACTGCACAGGCTATGATCAGGGTGCAGGGTGATGTTCAGATGTGAGTTAGGTGCCCATTGTCCATCCACATTCAAATGGACTTCTTTGTTAAGCCAAGTTGGTTACCCTCCATTTTTGCTATTCTCTTTGCACATCGGGATGGTTCGTTCCTGTGACCTCAATATGATTTCTTTCAAATACAGCCTCTTTCCCCCTCATATGAGCCTCCCAGGGGTTCCTGCCCATCAGCTCCCTGAGGGAGTCAAAGTCTGCTTTTCTGAAGTCCAGGGGCCATATCCTGCTGTTCTCCTTTCTTCCTTTTGTCAGGATACTGAACTCGACCATCTCATAGTTACTGCTGCCCAGGTTACCGTCCACTTCTACTTCCCCTACCAAATATTCCCAATTAGTCAGCCATGATTTCCCTTTACATAAACCATGTTGACTCTTCCCCAAGCAATCATGTTCATCTATCTCTCTGATAATTCTGTTCTTTACTACAGTTTCAAACAATGTGCCTGCTACTGAAGTCGGGCTTCGTGGTATGTAATTATCAGGATCGCCTCTGGAGCATTTATAAAAAATTGCCATCACATTAACTATCCCCAAGTCATCTGGTACAAAAGCTGATTTAAAGCATAAGTTACATATCACAGTCAGTGGTTCTACAATTTTATGTTTGAGTGAAACTTCAGAACTCTTGGTTGAATCCCATGTGGTCCTGTGCCCACGTATTACTGTTTAATTTGCCAGTCTCTTGATGACAAGTGCTAGATAAGAGCTAGGTTTGATTATTAAGCCCTGGATGAGAGATCCCTGGGCCTGAGTCTCTTGGCATGACTCCTGTGTGTGCAACTCTCACTCACATACCCAGCTGTGCTCTGCCTCGGGGCAGCAAGGTGGATAGGCGGGGGGGCTCCACGGATGAGTTCTGTGCAAGCCATGCAGGGGGTGGGGGACTGCCTGAATGGCTTCTCTTGGGTCTCCCGCTTTAATCCTGTCTTGGAAAAGACTCAGTCACAAGCGCCTGGGTGAGTCTGCAGGGGAAGGGTGGGCAGCCCTGCCCCTGGAATAGCCCCTCCCACAGCTGGTGCCGATCTCATGGATCATGCAGCAGCCAGAATGCTCAGGAAGGGCCAGGACTGCAACTGCAAAATAGCTCTGCAGCTTTTCTCATGGCCCCTGGGTTTTTAATCAGAGACGGGACAGTGAGAGGTCATGGACAATGGGGCAAAACATCCACGTTCCTTCTCTGTACTGACTGTATCCACAGCAGTTCTGAGGTATGAGCTGACACTGAGACAGCTCTTTATGCAATAACATCCCACCCATCCCTTGACTCTCAGACACAGAATCTTTGTAAATACTTGATGAAAAACCCTAATAATCTTTGCATGAACGGATTTGGTTTTCACTCTGTACATGATTGGGTTCATCAGGGGCAGGATCAGCAAATATACATTGCCCAGGACAGTCTGAAAGAAGGGAGAAGAGCTGTTTACAAATCTGTATATCACTGACAAGTAAATCCCTGGTATGTAGGAAAGCAGGATAATGCAGAGGCAGGTGTTCAGGACCTTCAGGCGCTCCATGTGGGATGAGATACTCAGCACTGTTTTGAGGATCATCACATAAGATAGGAGGATGAGCAGGACGTCCAACCCCAGTGAAGCGAGCGTAACATAGAAGCTGTAGATGCTGTGGGCTCTGATATCCAAACAAGCCATCTTCATGACTTCCTGGTTCAGCCAGTAGGAATAGGAGAGGACATTGGCATGACAGTATCGGTACTGTTTCAGGAGAATGGGGAGTGGGAATATGAGGACCACCCCTCTTAGCAGAGACCCCAGTCCCATCTTGGCTATTCTCTGTAGGGTTAAGATGGAAGCATATCTCGGCGGGCTACAAATCGCAACAAAGTGGTCAAAGGCCATGGACAAGAGCACATAGGATTCTGTGAATGTAAGTGAGTGGATGAAGAACACCTAGGCAAAACAGGCATCGTGGCTGATTTCCCTAGAGCTAAACCAGAATATGCCCAGTGTTGTCGGCATGGTGGATATCAATAAGCCAACATCTGTGACGGCCAACATGGAAAGGAAAATGTACATGGGCGCATGGAGGGTTTGATCTGTTTTTAGAATGAACAGAATGACTGAATCTCCTAATATTGAATTAACATATATTAGGAAGAAGGGGATAGAAATCCAGACGTGGATGTTTTCTGCTGAGAAAGAACACTGCAGGTTGGAATTTGGTGTCATTGACAGCTGACATAATGCACCAGGCATGTATAAGGAGTTCTGAACATTGCTTCCTGAAAAGAAAAATAACAAGAGAATAGATGATATTGAACAAGACATCATTCTGGTGTCATTGCAAGACTTCCAGGAGCCAAACTACAAAAGATCAGAAAAAACAGGCTTGGATTTACACCACCGATAGGAAGATAGGCATTGCCAGACTTGATCGGACCCATAGTTCATCTATCCCAGTATCTAATGGCCAGTGCCAGTTGCTTCCGAGGAAGGTAGAAGAAGCCCTGCAATCAAGAGTCGTCAGATAACCTGCTCCCAGAGGAAGTTTCCTCCTGACATGCACTAGTTAGACAAATTTTGTGGTGTAAATCAGAAAGGTTTATAGCCCTCCCAAGACTTTTTAAAAAATCCTCACTACTGTAATTGGATAACTTTTGAGTTCAGGAACATTGACTACAATGTTGTCACTGCAGATTTGGTGGGATAATACACATGACTGGAATATTGGCATAGAAGGAATGGTAGAAGGGAGAAGATCAAAATAAAGACAATAGATTTCAAGAAGGCAGACTTTAGCAAACCCAGGGAGTTGATAGGTAAGATCCCATTGTTAAGTAAGTCAAAGAGAAAACACAACTGAAGAGAGCTGGCAGTTTTTCAAAGAGACATTTCACAAGAGCAAACTGTCCCATTGCGTAAGAAAGATAGGAAGTATGGCAAGAGACCACCCTGGCTTAACCAGGAGATCTTAAGTGATCTAAAAGTCAAAAGAGAGTCCTACAAAAAGTGGAACCTCGGTCAAACTACAAAGGATGAATATAAACAAATAACACAAGTATGCAGGGAGAAAATTAGAAAGGCCAAGGCACAAAACGAACTTAAACAAGCTAGAGACATAGAGGGTAACAAAAAAACATTCTACAAATAAATTAGAAGCAAGAGGAAGACCAAGGACAGGGTAGGCTCAATACTCAATGAGGGGGGAAAAACAATAACAGAAAAGGTGGAAATGGCTGCGGTGCTAAATGACTTCTTAGTTTTGGTTTTCACCAAGAAGGTTGGTGGCAATTCAATGTCTAATTTAGCAAATGCCAGTAAAAATGAGGCAGAATCAGAAGCTAAAATTGGAAAAAGTCCAGAAAAGAGCAACAAAAACGATTAAAGGTCTAGAAAATGGGCCCTTCAATCTAGCACAGAAAGTTATAACATAGTCTAATGTCTGGAAGCTGGAAATAAAGCATCAATTTTGAACAGGGAGAGTGGTGAGAACATCTTTTACCAAGGGTCATTATAGATTTTCATCTCTGCGAATTTTTAAATCAAGACTGGCTGATTTTCTAAAAGCTCTGCTCTAGGCTTTATTTTGGGGCCGTTCTCTGGCCGGTGCTATACAGGCTGTCAGACCAGAGCGTCACAATGCTGCCGTTTGGCCTTGGGCTCTGTGCATTTCTAAATTTGTACAGTGGTGTTAATAGCACTTCCTGACTGCACAGGGTGTTGTATTGTAAACAGGTTAAAGGTTGTGAGGCGCTCGCGTGCTACGATAATTGGGGCCATAGCTCAGTGCCTTTGATAGATGTCAGCTCTGTGTGCCCTTTAAGACTGATTTGGGCATTAGCTGTTGAAACTGACTTCTTTCCAACACCCCTTGGTGATGAGGACAGTCATTAGCACAATGTCCTTTTACGAGGTGTTCTGGGCTCCTCCCACAGCTCTGCATTCAGAGGGGAAATCGGGACGTCCTGTAAGAGAGAAAAAGATGTGGAGTGTGTCGCTGGACAGTTGCTGTGTCTGATCTTGATCCCCCACATGCTCCAGGAACAAGTAGACTGGCTCTAGTGATGGAGACAGACCTGAGACCCTGGATTCTGTGGTACGGTGTGTTGGCCACTGGTGTTAATTAGTATAGGCTGCGTGCATGTGCCCCTGTGCAGATGCTGTCCCAGCTCTGATTAGGAAACCAAGACGGCTCTCACGATCGAACGAATCGACACGACCATGGATTAGCTGAGCAACGAAGGCACCCAAGCCAAGTTTATTGCGTGCGGCACAATGAGAAGTGACTTACAGAGTATCTCTGGGTCAGTTTCGTATAGGCGGCGTTACAATGGCCACGGCCCAACGGCGGGACTTTCTGTTATCCCCTAGACCGGACGCCAGTATTCCTTCTGACACCCTCTTTTTATAGATTGTTACATACACTTTCGTTCTGCCCCCTTTGACGTAGGTAGTTGCCACCCTCTTGACGTAGTCTAATACCACCTTTTTCCGTTCATTGGCTGATTTGGGCAAAACAACTCCATGTATCACATTTTGTCATTTCTATCCATAAAAGTGTCATTTTAGAGAGTTAGTATCTTGGTACCTCCTATACCTGCTACATATTTTAGTAATATTTTGGCAATCTTGCAGTATCAGCACTTTCCTGTGCCAATTTCAGTTAACTTGAGTGACCCCTTATACTTCTGTTCACTCGGCTTTTTCCATTTAGGCCTTAGCCTGTTTTACAGGCCTTAATCTCTCACTTCTTACTACACTCCCCATAGACCCTTATTGGTTACATTGACACCTATAAAATGAATATTAACAACTACGTAATGAATATAATTATACCCACCCCTGTTTGTTGTTTACAGGATTACCTGAGAGGTCAGGCATTACCATACAGAGGTCAGGCACATCACCTTAAAACCTATTCATTTTACACTAACAATCTTTGAAGTAAAGGCATGCCAGGGGAGAAGGCAGATAATGCTTCTTTCCCCCCAAGACCTTACTTAGAAGTGGTGATAGTGCCTCATTGCAGCACAGATGGCCAGAAAGGGAGAGGAGAAGAGAGATAACAGACTCAAACTAAAATTCAAAGAAACAAGATTTGCCCTAGCCTTCACCCGTTCCCTGTAATTTAGGGCTGGCTACGTGTTCAGCTTTTAACTCTTTACTCTCCTACAGTATAAATGTTATGCCAAAACTTTTCATTGTCATACAATTATTACAAACCAAACTTTCATTCCATGCATGTCTATGCAAAGCCAGCCACAGACGTGTTGGAATCTGTACAGGAAGGAGCAGGGGTAACTTTACTACTTAATGACTTTAGCTGTAGAAAGTATTGCAGAGATATTCCAAATACACTTTGCAATAGGTTTGTGCTATTAACTCTTTGTTCAGTGAGCAGTTGTATGATACTGTCTCCTGCCAACTGACCAGAAGCTTTTTCGAGCTCTTACATTCAGAATTGTGCACACAACTCTGCTACACTTGTGCCAGACTTTCCAAAAAGTCATGAGACACCAGAGCAGCAGTCTGTGTTTCAGTGAAGCATAGACACAAGGTGAAGGAAAACAGATTATAATAGTGTCTGTACGTAATTTACATGCATCACCGGTTACACGAGCATGGCTAAAGTAACTTCCAACTCAACTGGATATTAGTGGAAAACTAGTGTGTGCACTAGTCACTCTTTGGGACATCAGTCCCTCTCCACCCCACTGAAGTAACTGTCTGTGTTAGCTTGTAACTAGCCAAATATCTACAGAACCCTTTCACTGGGGGAGTATGGGTGTCCTGTGAGGCTAAAGAGAACCCTGAGGGATGAGCGACCTGTCTGGAGCCAATCAAGACTGGCCAGGCAGAGCTTTAAGATACAATGGGCCCCGCTCAGATGTGGAGGCCCAGAGAGGGTGTTTGTCGGAAGGTCAGAATTGCAGAATCACACAGGCTACAGAACTCATAGCCACAAGATATCAATGGGGTCAAGTCTTTAGTAGGATTCAAAGATGGAATGGATGTTTATATGGGGAAAGAGAAAATTCAATTACAGTAGTGGGGATTTTTTAGAAAAGGTTTGGGAGTGCTATTAGACATATTTTATGGTGTAAATCAGGAAGTTTAAATCAGGAGGAAACTTTCCCTGGGAGTAGGTTATCTCACAGCTGTCTACTGCAGGGCTTCTTCTACCTTCCTCGGAAGCATATGGCACTGGACACAGGATACTGGGATACATGGACTATAGGTCTGATGCAGTCTGGTAATGTCTATCTTCCTATCAGTCATGCCTATCTTCCATACCGGGTCAGACCAATGGTCCAGCTAGCCCTGTATCCTCTTTTCCGACATTTACCAACAGCAGGTGATTCAGTGGGAATGAATAGAACATATAATCCTAAAGTGTAAATTCAAGGCTATGTTTTTGCTGCTGTTTCTTGTGCTCCAAGAAGTCTCTAGGCTTGCATGGAGATCAGAATGATGTCGTGTTCAATATCATCTAATCTCCTGTTACTTTTCCTATCAGGAAGTAAAGATCTAAATTCCTCGGGTCTCCCAAGTGCATCATGTCAGCTGTCAATGACACCAAATTCCAACTTGCAGTGATTCTTCTCACCGGAATACCTGGGCAGGAAAACATTCATGTCTGGATTTCTATCCCCTTCTTCTTAATGTACTTAATTTCCATATTAGGAAATTCAGTCATTCAGTTCATTATAAAAACGGATCCGACCCTCCATGAGCCCATGTACAGTCTCCTTTCCATGTTGGCCATCACAGACATTGGCATACACCCTACCAACCACTATACATCCTACCAACCGTACTGAGCATATTCTGGTTTAACTCTAGGGAGGTCTGCTTCGATGCCTGTTTTGCCCAGCTGGTCTTCATCCTCTCGCTTACATTTATTGAATCCACCGTGCTCTTGTCGATGGCCTTTGACCGCTTTGTTGCGATCTGTAACCCACTGAGATATGATTCCATCTTAACACCACCCAGAATAGCCAAGATGGAACTGGGGTCTCTGCTAAGAGGGGTGGTCCTCATATTCCCACTCCCCATTCTCCTGAAACAGTACCGATACCGTCATGCCAATGTCCTCTCCCATTCCTACTGCCTGAACCAGGAAGTCATGAAGATGGCTTGTTTGGATATCAGAGCCCACAGCATCTACAGCTTCTATGTTATGCTCGCTTCACTGGGGTTGGACGTCCTGCTCATCCTCCTATCTTATGTGATGATCCTCAAAACAGTGCTGAATATCACATCCCATGTGAAGCGTCTCAAGGCCCTGAACACCTGCGTCTCCCATGTCTGTGTCGTCCTGCTCTTCTACACTCTAAAGATTGGCTTGTCTGTGATACACAGATTCGTGAAGAACTTTTCTCCATTGGTTCAGACTGTCATGGGCAACGTCTATTTGCTGGTCTCGCCTCTAATGAACCCAATCATGTACAGCGTGAAAACCGAAGCCATTCGTGCGAGGATAATCAAGGTGTTCGTCAAGTGAAGGGTCAGTTCATCACCTGGCTCCAGAACTGATGATGCGGGAGATGAAAATCATGAGCCCCCTTTTCTATCCTAGAGACTTCCAGAGGACATGAGAGGACATGAGCTACTGATCCCCATCACCTGCTGATAAGGAAGGACAGCGCACTGGAGGAACGTGACCGAGGCAGGCAGCAGTATTTACAAAGTCTCGGTGTTTATGTAGAGACAGGGGATGGGTGGGATGTTATCACATAAAGAGCTGTATTGGTGTCAGCTCAGACCTCAGAATTGTTGTGGATACGTCAGTACAGAGAATGGACATGGATGTTTTGTCCCATTATCCATGACCTGTCACTGTCTCATTTCTGGTTAAACACCCAGGGGCCATGAGAAAAGCTGCAGAGCTGTTTTGCAGTCACAGACCTGGCCCTTCCTCTGCACTCTGGCTGCTGCATGATCCATGAGAGCAGCACCAACTGTGAGTGGGGCTATTTCAGATGCAGGGCTGCCCCCCCTTTCCCTGTGTTCTCACCCAGGCACCTGTGACTGAATTGTGTGAGAGAGAGCTGGTGACCGAGGCCTGGCAGACTCTGAGCCTCTACACAAGCGGATAATAGCCGTGCCCTGCCCTGCCTCACAGAGGTGGCGGGAGGATGAATATGTTCAAGGTGCTCAGATACTCTGAAGAGGGGGCCAGGGGAGACCCTAAGATCAGGCCTGCCAGGGATCCAAAGAGGAAGGCCACTGACATTTGGCTGTCAGAGGCCACAGCCTTACCACAACTTCCTGTGACAGCTGGCCTCTGGGAATCCCAGTGACTCCAGCCCTTCTGTGTCTGGGGCAGATCTGGGGGTGCTCTGGGGTGACTGTTGATCTGCTCCCCACAGGGAGGTTTAGGTGCTGGATCTCTGAGGGGAGGGTTGGAGTGTCACGGGGAAGCCAAGGGTTTCAGGCCACGCACCAGACTGGTGTTCTCAAGCCATTGGGGCTGAATGGGTCTAACTGCCAAAAAATAGAGCAACGGCCACGCAGGGCATCATCTTAGATGGCCTGGCTGGGAGAAAGCAGCCTATGGGTAAAGGTCAGCTTCACCCCTTGGGCCTGTCACACAGACAGAGCTGAGCACGATGTTGACTGGGCCCAGGCTTACACAGGGAGGCTTTCAGAAAAGGCTGCTTCCTCAAGAAAGGGGCAAACAAATGGAATGGTGCTCTCTCAGAGACACAGGGAAACCAGGCTGGCTCCCACAAGGTCCTTCACATCCCTTAGGCCGGTTCTGTTCCTGTATCTCCAGAGCAAAGCCTGTCTAACTTAGCCTGTAATGATTGTTGTGATGGTGCTGAACCACTATACAGTATTGCAATGGACAAGTTTGGTGAGCCTGAGTGCTAGAGAATTCTGGGAGAAGGGCGTTTTAGCACTAGACAGTGGAAAATCACTGAAAAGGCCAAACTTGCACTTGACACTGACATGAGCCCTGCATGTTTGTCCCAGCCCGACATACACAGCTGTGCTGATGTGGAAGACCAGTGGTGATAGTCAGCCAATGGCCAGTTCGCCTAGTGTGTACACATGGAGGTGGGTAATGGTGAGTCTGGGACTAAGTGAGCTAGGTCAGCTAACCCTGTAGAGCAACGTGAAATT
Source organism: Emydura macquarii macquarii (assembly GCF_026122565.2). NCBI lineage: Eukaryota > Metazoa > Chordata > Testudines > Chelidae > Emydura > Emydura macquarii. The sequence continues at coordinate 58,863 of NW_027131233.1, read as the reverse complement.
AGGTGCCTGGTGAGTAGTTAATGAAAAGGTGAATATCATCCCATCTCTTTAGTTCCCTTCCAAATTATGGACTAATTATGATATGTGAGATGATATGCTAGCAAAGCATATTGTGCACATCTTGGGGACATGTGACTCCTTTGGAGAAAGGGTGTAATATTAGGAATATCACATGTCATATATCTATATGTAACCCTTCTGCCAGACCAAGTCGGCAGCAGCAAGGGCCGGGTTCTATATCTAGGGGTCCCTGTAAATGATACAACACCAAACTGGCTCGAGCCCCCACCCAGTCACCTGGGAAATTACACACTATCCCCTGGGCGCCCTCCAAAGGGCAATACTTCCCCTCTCGCAAGCACAGAGTCTGAGTGTAGAAAGAAACCTTTTAATAGCAAAACAGATAACACCGCACTGGTTTGGGAAACAGTGCAAACAGAGTTCATGAACTCAATGAGCCAAACCCATCCCAGAGTACAGGTCATGTCCTTCGCCTCTCCCTTCCTTCTTGCCCCAGTACTGACCGTCCTAGTTGCAATATCCACCTCTCAGGTGTGGCTCCGCCCCGTATGCCGCACCGGTCCAACACAGGCTTGTCCAGGCCCCCTCTGCTGCTGTCTCCTATCGCCTGTGGGCCTCACTGAGTCCCCCACCACTGGCAATGACCACGCCGATCTCCCACCGACTGCTGGCACCAACCGCGCCTGGCTCCCGCCGACCGCTGGGCGCCCTGGGCTGGCACCGACTGTGCCGGCCCCTCCGCCAACCGCTGGCCGCCCTGGGCTGGCACCGACTGTGCCGGCCCCTCCGTTGACTGGGCTGGCACCGACTGTGCTAGCCTCCCACCAGAGTTGCCTGTTGCCCACTCAGCTCTGTTAGTGGTCAGGCAAAGTTTTCCAGTTCCTCTACTGGTTCAGCTCTTAGTGATTTCAGCTCTTAATGATTCCAGCTCTTAGGTAAACTTCTGATGTCATACAGGAAATGTCCCTGCTTTCAAGAAACAAAAGACTCCAAGGTGAGTCATTAAGTCTATCTTTTAACAATGGGAGGCAAGAATCACTCCCTGCCTGGGGGTAGCCCTTTTGCTTGGCCCCTGCAAATCCCAATAGGAGACTCCTCCACCTCCACCTTTTCCAGGCTGAAACGTCGGCCTGCCATCCTTGGGGAGCTCTGTCTAGTTTGGGGCAAAGTGTTCTATCATAACAGACTAAGCACAGTTGTGCTGACATCTGTTCATACAATTGAAGGACAACATTTAATTACCCCAGCAGTTAACACAAAAGTGGTTTGTAACCCAAACCCAGCCCTGCTAACCATTTCCCATTATGCTCAGCACCTAGGTAAATTATGCTAAGTACTTAATTGTACTAATGCAGATACAAAGCCCATGCAAATAATGTGCCCCCCTTTACTCAGACACTCAGACCTTGCTTACATATACACATGTATGTATTCAAAGAGGCTGCTGGACAAAGAGGGACTTTAGGACCAGAGGGCCTCGGGGTAACCAAGACCCCACCTCGAGGGACTCAGAAAATAGAGTAAGGACCTGAACGGACAAGGAAAGCAGAAAGAAATAGTCTTCACCTAGATGTTGTAGCTATGCCTGTTTTTTTAGCTAATCAGGATACTATGTGGGGCCAGCAGAGTTCCTGAAGGTTTATGGTTTGGGGAATTGAGGCTTTTTAAGGATAGTCTAGTCTGACCCCCTCTATATCAGAGGCTACAGAATTCACTCATTTACCCCTGTTGGCTGCTGTTTGATGAAAGCCTAACTTGTGTTCATCTGTAAAGCATATCTTCCAGGAAGGCATCCAGACTTGATCTGGAGATATCAGGAGAAGTCACCATTTCCCTTTTGAGATCGTTCCATTGATTAATCACCCAAAAATGTGCGACTAATTTACAAATTTAATTTTCCAGTCAATGGTTCTTCAGATACCTTTCCCTGCTAGATTAAAAAGCCCTGTGAAGGTGCTTGAATACTGTAATCAAGTCAGCGCTCAGTCTTTCTTTGGATAAGATATGCAAGTTCTGCTCCTGAAGCCTGTCCCAGGTAGGCATTTTCTCCAGCCCCTCAAAAACTTTTGTGACTCTTTCTGCACCATCTCCAATCTTTCAAAATCCTTTAAAAATTGTAGGCACCGGAACTGGATGTAGTATTCCAACATTGGTTTCACCAATGCTGTCTAGAGAAGTGAAATCACCTTCCTACTTCTACTCACTACACCTCTGTTCATACAGCCCAGGGTAAGTTGGAAATGACAGAGGAGAAGAAAGAGCTGGGTGTGTCAGTCAGTGCCAGGGTGACTGTGAGCCACCAATGTGATGTGGCTGTGAACAAGGCAAACGAGCTCCTAGAATGTATCAGGTGAGACAGGGAAGTATCAATATAATGATACAAGGCATGCGTGAGCCCTGCTGTGGAAAACTCTGTGGAAAACTCTGTGGAACTCTGTGGAAAACTCTGTGAAAACTCTGTGAAAATCTGGTCAGACTGACCCAAGTGCAGAGAAGTTTTGGCTGCTTTAGCTGAACAAAACGCAGGCCGAGCGGGGGCTGGATTGCTCTATAAATAACTCGGGGTAAACACCAGGGAGGAAGAAGAGCTATTGAAGGAGCAGTGGGGGGCAATAAAACCGACTAGTTTTAAGATGGGCCTTGGCATGTTTCTGCCCTGGGGGATATCCTGGGGTCGCCTGCCATATCCGGGGGCCGGTCTCCCTGTCCCAGGAGCTCCCTTCCAGCCCTGTGTTCCTATGGGTCACTTTAGCCCATTCCGTGTCACACTGGAAGTTCATGTTGGGTGGGTTGTCCACTCTGACCTCTGATCTGTGCCCTGGCTGTTGGACGATTTGTCCTGTAATAGACTCAGGAAAAAGCATGACTCGGCATTATTATCTCAGAAAGGAGTTGGTCATGGGTTCCTGTTTACTTAGTGATGTGACAGGAGTTTAATTCCCTGAGTATTCGGTAATGTAGCATGCAGAGCTCCAAGCTGCCCACACCCCAGCCACTAGCCCCTAGAGATGAAGGATGGGTCAGAGGTTAAAGTGCTCGCCTGGGACTCTGAACTGGCTTCCCTTCCATGCTCTTCCACAGCCGTCTTCTGTAACCTTGGGCAACTCACTCCGCTCACCTGTGCCTCCCTAATATGCGTTTCAGTACAACTAAATGCAAAGGTACACATCAAGGATCAAGGAATACAGGATGGGGGACTCTATCCCGGGAAGCAGTGACTCTGATAAAGATTTGGGGTCGAGCTGAACATGAGCTCCCAGTGCGATGCTGGAGCCAGAAAAGCTAATGTGACGCGGGATGTACAATCAGGGGAGTCTTGGGTTATGAATAGAGAGGTTATTTTACCTCTGTACATGGCACAGGTGATATCACTGCTTGAATATTGTGTCCATTTCTGGTGTCCACATTTCAAGAAGGATGTTGATACATTGGAGAGGGGTCAGAGAAGAGACACCAGAAGGATGAAAGGATTAGAAAACCTGCCTCAAACTGATAGACGCAAGGTGCTCGATCTATTTAACTGAATAAAGAGAAGGTTAAGGGGTGACTTGATCACAATCTGTAAGTATCTGCACGAGAAGCAAATGTTTAACAATGGGTCCTTCAATCTATGAGAGAAAATTATAACACGATCCAATGGATGGAAGCTGAAACAGACAAATTCAGACGAGAAAAAAAGCGTAAATTTTGAACAGGGAGAGTAGTGAGAACAATTTACCAAGCGTCATGGTAGATTCTCCATCACTGATAATTTTTAAATCTAGTCCAACCCCCTTCTCAAAGCAGGACTAACCTCAGCTAAATCATCCTAGCCAGGGATTTCTGAAGCTGCAGCTTAAACACCTCTAAAGATGGAGATTCCACCACCTCCCTAGATAACCCATTCCAGTGCTTCACCACCCTCCTAGGGAAAAACTGTTTCCTATTATTCAACCTAGACCTTCCCCACTGCAACTTAAGATCTTTGTTCCTTTTTCTGTCATCTACTACCACTGAGAACAGCCTAGCTCCATCCTCCCTCGAACCCCCTTTCAGGTAGTTAAAGGCTGCTATCAAATCCCACCTCATTCTTCCTTTCTTCAGAATAAACAAGCCTAGTTCCCTCAGCCTCTCCTCATAAGTCATGTGCCCCCTAATCATTTTTGTCGCCACCCACTGGACTGTCTCCAACTTGTCCACATCCTTTTAGTAGTGGGGGGGCCCAAAACTGGACACAATACTCCAAATGCAGCCACACCAATGCCGAATAGAGGGGAATAATCAATTCCCTCAATCTGCTGGGAATGCTCCTATTAATGCAGCCCAATATGGTCTAGTAGAGAGTAACCTCAGCCCCTGTTATAGTGCTACAATGGGGGCTTGGTGAACGTGGTTTTAAAAGTGAAATGCATGAGTATTCATGGAAATCAAATGGCATTTCACACATGAAAGTCACCTATTGCTCTCTTTCTGGCTGTCTCTGTACTGTATTGATAAAATACACGCCACTCTGGAAAGGTATTGTGACAGACAAGGAGCTGAGCTGCCATAATTATGAATGTTTAGGTTAAACCCAATTCTTAAGGGATTTGGGAGCTACTCAGTGATATTGAATGGTCTCTTCTCCATCCCAGAGCACAGTGTACCTCTGGAAATGGGACCTACTGAGAAATCCTGACTCAGGGCTCAGGGTATAGGGGTTTTCACATTCCGGACTCTCTTTGTATCCACACAACTACTCTAGGACCATCTGCAGCTACCTGGGAGCACAGGTTCATCGGTGATGTGCTACCGGGGCCTGTCACAGTAGCCGCTACCCACAGGATCTGCTGAAGGGGCCGTTATAGAGGATGGAGGGGGCTGGATGGAGATGGGAAGGTTGGTAAGAGTAGCTGGTGAGAGATAAATTGGGTGGGAGTTTTACACTTTCCATACCCAGAGTGCAGCCATAGACTCAGTAATTGCAAGATTCATTGCTGTTACGAGAAAGAGGCCGATGATAAGACTCCAAATTGTTCAGGGGATATGGGCATGGCCATGGCAACTGAATTTTCAGTGGAAAATGATCAGTTTTCTATGAAAATCCACCCGCGAGAATGAATGAAAGGGAAACATTTCACTGTGGGTCAAAATGTTTCATTGGGGAAATTCCTCTCTTTTCCAGCCCAGCTCTAGTTCAAACCATGAGCTGCTGTCACTCATGTTATCTGACCCACACCTCTGGTCTCCTAGAGGAGGGTATTGTAACAATGCAGCCCTTCTCTGCTGGCCTCATGAAGGAGCAGACAGAAGAAACTTCATACGCCCACTGGCACCCCCACTCTTTCATGGGGTCACAAAACCACCCACTCAAACCTGGCCTGCCAGCTTTGCTCAGCTTTCATGATACAAACAGTGCCACAATTCGTGAGGACAGAGAACAGGTACAATGAGCACAGAAGGAACGCCAGCCAGACATGGGCTGATTTGAGACCTGGGACTCCAATCAAGATGAAAGTGGAAGCACTGAAGCTGCTGTTGTTGGAAGCTGACATGTGCGGGGTGTGATCCTATTGTCCAGCTGCCTTTACAGAATCATGGAATGAAAACTATTCTAGTTATCGGCCTCAGACTGAGTGTTATCAAAACCAGTACCTCAGTGTCTCTAGGGGTTTTATAATCTGCAAATATTTCCCAGTACATTGCATCAGTACTGGCAGCTGTAGGCCCTCATATTGGAACAACAGACAGCCAAATGTCAGGGGTGTTGCTATTTTCATACCTGACAGATGTGATCTTAGGGTCTCCCCTGGCCTCCTCCTCAGAGTATCTGAGCATCGTGAACATATTCATCCTCCTGCGACCTCTGTGAGGCAGGGCAGGGCTATTAACTGCTTGTGCATAAGCTCAGAGACACTCTAGGGCTTGTCCACAGTCAGACAGGGCAAGGGAATGAACCCAGCTCTCCTGACACACAGAACAGAGACCAAACCACAGGACCAGCCTCCCAGCTGGACCAGCTGGATTCTTGCTTCCTTAGAGCTGTCCCACTGCAACTTGAGACCATTGCTCCTAGTTCTGACATATGCTACCACTGAGAACAGCCTACTTCCATCCTCCCTGAAACCCCCTTTCAGATAGTTAAAGGCTGTTATGAAATCCCCCCTCACTCTTCTCTTCTGCAGACTAAACAAGGACAGTTACCTCAGCCTCTCCTTGTAATTCATGTGCTCCATCCCCCTCATCATTTTTTGTACCGTCCGCTGGATTCTCTCCAATTTGTCCACATGCTTTCTGATGACTGATTTGGGGATACTCAGGAGTGGAAGGGATTTTTGGGGCCTGGTGGGCGGCAGAGCTGGCGAACTTTTGATGGCAGAGAGGGGCAAAAGAGTGAAAGATGGAGGAGAGTGAGGAATGGTGAGAATCAGCAACCATACTGATGGCAAATAGGTCTGAGTGCATATGAGACGCCACCAGTGCTGGTGGTCGGGAAGTCATGGAATGGCTGAGTGACAGGGTGTGTGGGAGTGGGGGATGATGGGTGAGGACGCTGAAAGGGATCAGGTGATGGTTGGAGAGGGCAGTGCTTGGTCATGGAATGATAAGACATCAGTTGTGAGGAACTTCTGAGACTGTGAATTGCCACACGTCTCAGCTCAGCCAAATTGGGTCAAAGCACCCTGGATTAATGAAGACACATCCTTTCCCCCTCTTGTCACACAGGTATAAAGTCAGTGGCCTCAGAGATCACATTCTGCAGGTGTATTTTCTCACTTTGTCACGAAGCTCTTTGGTTTTGACCCCATAAATGATAGGGTTGAACATGGGGGGCACGAGGAGATAGAGGTTGGCCAAAAGGACATGAACATGGGCAGCGATGCCCTGACCGAACCTATGTGTCAGGGTGGAGAAGAGGCCAGTAGTACAAGTCATAACAATCACACAGAGGTGGGGTGTGCAGGTGTTGAGGGCTTTTCGGTTGGCTTTTTTGGAGGAGATCCTGAGGATGGCCCTGATGATCAGCCCGTAGGACAGGCCAATGAGTGTCATGTCTAACCCGATGATCACTAATGATATCACCAGGCTGTACATCCGGCTGACTGTAGTGTCCCCACACGAGATCTTCACCACAGCAATGTGCTCGCAGTACGTGTGGGGGATAACGCGGTTGGCGCAGAATGGCAGCCTCCGCAGTAGCAGGGGCTCTGGCAGAATCAAAAGAACAGCTCCTATGAAACTCACTAGCCCTAGCTTAGCGATTCGCGCGTTGGTGAGGATGATGGCGTATCTCAGAGGGTGACATATGGCGATGTAGCGATCGAAGGCCATTATCACGAGGATGGCTGAGTGCATAACACCAAACACGTTAAGGAAGAATATCTGGGTGAGGCAGCCGTCCACAGTGATGCCTTTGGAACGGAACAAAAATATGCACAATGTCTTTGGCACAATGCAGGTAGACATGCCGATGTCTGTGAGCGCCAGCATGCAGAGCAGCAGGTACATGGGCTTTTGCAGAGTCTGCTCTTTGCCAACTACAAACAGAACCGTGAAATTTCCCAATAGGGCGATGATGTAGCACGTAGAGAAAGGGATGGAAATCCAGATGTGGGCATCTTCCAGCCCCGGGATGCCGTTTAGAATGAATGTTGATGGGTCAGAGGGGGTGAAGTTGAAAGCTGACATGAGAGGGTTGTGGCACCAATCACGCTCAGAAACGCTCAAGGTGCCTGTGAAGGGAGAGAAACACAGTGAGGGGGTTTAAGCCCTTGGTAACAAATACTATGGTAAATATTTTATAGTTACTAACAATCTAGGAAGGCGGGTGAGCAGTGAGGTGGCAGATCCCACAAAAAGTGGGAGATTGTAAATAAAAAGAGGACGGGTGATTTATTCACAGTGATCTGCAGTGGTTGGTAAACTGGGTCGAAGCAAACAATATGTGTTCTAATATATTTCTGTAGATGTATATGTCTATGAACAAAGAAGGAAGACAATACTTACACAGTGGGGGACTCTATCATGGGAAGCAGTGAGTGTGAACAAGATTTTGGGAGTGTGATGGAATAATTAGCTAATCATGAGGTCCCTGTGTGAGCCTGTGGCCAAAAGAGCTAAAGTGATCTTGGGATGATAAACAGGGGAATCTCACATTGAGGCAGAGAAGTTGTTTTACTTCTTTTCTTGCAGTGTGCAACTGCTGCTGGACTAATGTGTCCAGTTCTGGTGTCCGCAATTAAAGTTAGATGTTGATTCACTGAAGAGGATTCAGAGAAAAGCCAGAAGAATCTTTAAAGATTAGATATCCTGCCTTACAGCGATAGACTAAATAGATTGAGCTTTTTGAGTCTAACAGAGATGGTTTAGGGATGACTTGATAACAGTCTACAAATACCCACATAGGTAAGAAATATTGAAGGATGAGGTTTTCAGGCTAGCATAGAAAGGTCTAACAACATCCAGTGCTTGTAAGTTGAAGTTAGACAAATTCTGAGTATAAAAAAGGTGTGAACTTTTTAAGCAGAGAGAGTAATTAACTATTGGAGCAATTTACCAAGGTCATGGCACTGAGAATTTTTAAACCAAGTTTGATGTTTCTCTTTAAGCTCTCCCTGTCCGTGTACACCCCCCTCCTCACAGCCAAAACCCCCAATCCTGCCCCACAGTGATCCCACTAACCCAGGACCAAAACCAGGTGCCAGACACACCACTCAGTGACAGCTCGTACAAATATTTACATAGCCTGGGTTAAACTCTGGGTCTGGCTGCACCAGGGAAAGTGGGGATAGAGGAGAAGCAGCCTTCACAGCCTGTCCAGGGGTGAAGGGGACCCCAGCAGCTGCTCAGGGTGTGCAGGGAAAGAGAGTGGGACAGACCTGAGGGAAGAGGAGAGAGTGTGACCCACCCCCAGAAGCTGTGCAAACAAATCAGATGTAGATTCCTTGTTTTATTGCATAAGTGAGATAGAGAGAATTTTTTCCTTCCCGGTTATGATAATGGTACAGCGCTGTTTAGTGGGGCATAAGTGGACTCCATCCTGTTAGTTTCTTGAAGTGAGCTCTTTACTGAATCTTGTACTAATGAACCTGAAAATATCTTGATAAATTCTCTTTGTGTGAGTGAGGAATGTATGTGCAGGGCATAAAAAGACACCGACCTAAACTGCTCTGACAACAGAAAGGGGAGTAAAGACACGAACTGCCATCCTGTCCCTGAAGGCCGAAGAAAACCTATCAACGACCCTAAAGTGCAAATTAACGACCTAAGTACAGAAGGTTCCACCCTGGGAACAAAGAAAGTTCAGAAATAAGAAGCTTGTCATGCTTGCAATTAGCTGGTAATTAACAACTATACTGAACCCAAAGGCATCATGACACGGCAAGGCCATAGACTGACATGAGAGCCAGCAAGTATCAAAGATGGGTAAAAACATGGACACTTTGGGTCTCGTTCTGCAATTGTCATTTGGAGCATCAGATTTGTGACTGACAGAGGCCCAGTTCCCTCCTCCTGCCCTGCCTAGTTGGCCACTTGGGCAACTCAAGCATTGCATAAAAGGACTGGTCATTATATCACAGCAGCTTGCAGAACTTTATGAATGTGTGTGTGAACGTGACAGCTTTTTGATATTCTTACATGGACAATAAATGTGGCATACTGCCTTGTCCCCCTGAATATGATTCTGCCAGTCTTTTCTTTTACAGGTATAACAAGAGGACGTGGAGACTAAAAGGAGCCAGCACAAGTAACTCTTCCTCAAAACGACACAAGCTTTAGTATATACCTGCCAGTTAGAAACCCAGACACAACTTCCTGCTGTTGCTTTTCCATGTTGGCAATTGCTGAAGTTTGGTCACAGGAGGAGGGATGGGCTGGTTGGAGGAAGGTGTCAGATACAATCTACTACAGTGTGTCCACATTACATTACAGCCTGAGACACACCGTACCTCAGGAGATTGCGGGAGGCCTAGTTACACTTCTTTGGTGTGTGAATTAGGCAGGATGTGTGCCTGGATCTACCACAGTGAGATTTCTGACACTGCCTTGTTTCCTCTAAGCCAGAAACATGCTTTTATTTTTACTGTATTTTGGTGCTTCTCATCCTCTATGGAACCAGAGACGCAGGGGAACAGACAGAACAGACCCCCTCCAAAATTTATACTGTAATTGTTTTGAGCTCTAAGCTGTGAGTTTAAGATTTCAGCTACTCTCCTCTCAGTTCTTCTCTCATCCAGATGAGCTCACCCATCCTTAGGGGTCGCAGGATGATTCCAGTAGGAGTCACTGAAGGCTCATGACTGGTGGGTGAAAATCAGGCCTTTTATTTATGTCCCTAAATATGGGTTTAGGGTGAAATCCTGTCTCTGATGGGAGATTTGCCTTTGATGTGAATGAGACCAAGATTTCACCCTTACTGTAGAACTTTAGGCTCCCTGCTGTGGAGATCCTGGCTTCAGGTCCTGCAGCAGCAAGAGCTATTCTGTTAAGGTGCTGAAAGGAAGATCCCCAGTTTATGTGGCATCCTGAGACAGGGCATGAAAGAGGGGGATTTCAAAATACAGGGGCTCTGATTTTGCTCTCAGTGATACCAGTGTCAATCTGGAGTGAGCCACTGAAGGCAGAATGTGAGAGCAGAATCTGGCCAGTCTGTAAAGCCCTGTGTGACCCATTTGTGTTGTGAAATCTCAGCTCTCACACATACCCACTGCAGAGTCTTTGACTGCATGTATTAACCTGGCAGTGAAGTTGCTGAATTGGAAAATTTCAGAGAACCAGAAAAAAAACCACACAGACCAAAAAAAGGAAGATACTGAGACAGATAGAAGGAGACTGAAAGAGACAAGGAAATTATCTTAAAACAAAAATTTGTCTCAATGACTTACAATAAATCTTTAGCTCCCTATTTAAATCCCATGGAGTTTCTGACAACACTAAACAGTTCCAGTCTACATGCTGGGGAATTCCGGCCCAGATTGTTTTTCATTGGAACTCTTCCTGAGCCCTTAGCACTAAGGTTATTGGAAAAAACAGGCAACTCACCGAAATCCCTGCAGCAGAGAGGAAATCTCCTAACTGCGACCTGAAAATCAGTGTACGAATCTCACATCTGAAAGTCACAGTGCTGGACAGAGACCTTTATGAAGCCCCTGTGCAGTCCCTGCTGGAGTCTCAGATTGGCCAGGACTCTGGGAGGATTCCCTGCGCTCTGTGAGCAGTGGGAAGAGCTGAAAACAGACTTTGGAGAATTTTAGTGTAAGTGCCTCCCCTGGGAGTGAAGAAATGATTTACCGATAACAGAGGCTCAGATTGTCACAGCAAACTGAGACTTGCAGACTTGCTAGAGTTGTCCTGCACTGCTAAAATCCCAGAGAGAAAAGAAGAGCCAAGGGTTAGACGTGCTCATTTCTCTATCAGCATTTCTGTGCTGCTGCTCATTGTCATAGAACCTGAGCATCTGCTGCTGCTTTCGGCTCATGACAACATGAGGTATCCCTGAGACCACGATGTGCACGTGGACAGGCTCTTGCACATCCTTGTTTCAAACGTAGGATTTCTACACTGAGTAACAGTCCGTCCTATCCGCTAGCCTCTCCCGGACAGAGGGCAGCACAGATTGCCGCAGCTTAGTCATAAACCCCTTGGTGCAATATCCTGCCATGGGGAACAAGTTCCCTGTAGCCTGTGGACTGACGGTCTGTGTCTTTTTAGCCCAGTTAGAGTAACTGCACAGGCTGTCATTGGAGTAGGGAGGATGGAGGGAGATGTTCAGAGGCGAGTGAGGTGCCCATTGTCCATCCACATTCAAATGGACTTCTTTGTTCAGAAAAGCTGGTTACTTGCCATATTTGCTATTCTCTGCACATCGGGATGGTTTGTTCCTGTGACCTTAGTATGATTTTTTTTTAAATACAGCCAGCTCTCTTGGACTCCTTTCCCCCTCATATGAGCATCCCAGGGGATCCTGCCCATCAGCTCCCTGAGGGAATCAAAGTCTGCTTTTCTGAAGTCCAGGGTCTGTATCCTGCTGTTCTCCTTTCTTCCTTCTGCCAGGATCCTGAGCTCAACCATCTCATGGTCACCGCTGCCCAGGTTACCATCCACTTCTACTTCCCCTACTAATTCTTCCTGATTAGTCAGGCATAACTTCCCTTTACATAAACCTTGCTGACTCTTCCCCAAGCAATCATGTTCATCTATCTGTCTGCTAGTTCTGTTCTTTACTACAGTTTCAAACAATGTGCCTGGTACCGAAGTCGGGCTTGGTGGTATGTAATTATCAGGATCACCTCTGGAGCATTTATAAAAAATTGCCATCACATTAACTCTCCCCAAGTCATCTGGTACAAAAGCTGATTTAAAGGATAAGTTACATACCACAGTCAGTGGTTCTACAATTTTATGTTTGAATGAAACTGCAGAACTCTTGGGTGAATCCCATGTGGTCCTGTGCCCACGTATTACTGTTTAATTTGCCAATCTCTTGATGACAAGTGCTAGATAAAAGCTAGGTTTGATTATTAAGCCCTGGATGAGGGATCCCTGAGCCTGAGTCTCTTGTCATGACTCCTGTGTGTGCGACTCTCACTCACACACCCAGCTGTGCTCTGTCTTGGGGCAGCACGGTGGATGAGGGGGCTCCACAGATGTGTTGTGTGCAAAGCCATGGGCAGGGCGGGTGCTGCCCGAATGGCTTCTCTTGGGGCTCCCGCTTGAATCCTGTCTTGGAAAAGACTCAGTCACAACCATGTGGGTGAGGGCGCAGGGGAAGGGTGGGTGGCCCTGCCCATGGAATAGCCCCTCCCACAGCTGGTGCCGATCTCATGGATCACGCAGCAGCCTGAGTGCTCAGGAAGGGCCAGGACTGTGACTGCAAAACAGCTCTGCAGCTTTTCTCATGGCCCCTGGGTGTTTAACTAGAGACAGGACAGTGACAAGTCATGGAGAATGGGACAAAACATCCACCTTCCTTCTGTACTGACTGTATCCACAGCAATTCTGAGGTATGAGCTGACACGGAGACAGCTCTTTATGCAATAACATCCCACCCATCCCTTGACTCTCAGACACAGAGTCTTTGTAAATACTTGATGAAAAACCCTAATAATCTTTGCCTGAACGGGTTTGGTTTTCATTCTGTACATGATTGGGTTCATCAGGGGCAGGATCAGCAAATATACATTGCCCAGGACAGTCTGAAAGAAGGGAGAAGAGCAGTTTACAAATCTGTATATCACTGACAAGTAAATCCCTGGTATGTAGGAAAGCAGGATAATGCAGACATGGGAGAGGCAGGTGTTCAGGACCTTCAGGCGCTCCGTGTGGGATGAGATACTCAGCACTGTTTTGAGGATTATCTCATAGGATAGGAGGATGAACAGCAAGTCCAACCCCAATGAAAAGACTGTTAGAAAGAAGCAATAGATGATGTTTACTCTGATATCTGAACAAGCCACCGTCATGATCTCCTGGTGGAGGCAGTAGGAACGGGAAAGGATGTTGACTTGACAGTATCGGTACTGTTTCAGGAGAATGGGGAGTGGGAATATTTGGGCTACCCCTCTTGGCAGAGACACCAGTCCCATCTTGGCTATTCTCTGTAGGGTTAAGATGGAAGCAGATCTCAGCGGGCTACAAATCGCAACAAAGTGGTCAAAGGCCATGGACAAGAGCACAGAGGATTCTGTGAATGTAAGTGAGTGGATGAAGAACAGCTGGGCAAAACAGGCATTGTGTCTGATCTCCCTAGAGTGAATTTCCTAATATTGAAGTAACATACATTAGGAAGAAGGGGATAGAAATCCAGACGTGGATGTTTTCCTGGCCAAGTATTCTGCTGAGAAAGAAGACTGCAGGTTGGAATTTGGTGTCATTGACAGCTGACATAATGCACCGGGCATGTACAAGGAGTTCTGAACATTGCTTCCTGAAAAGAAAAATAACAGGAGAATAGAGGATATTGAACAAGACATCATTCTGGTGTCATTGCAAGACTTCCAGGAGCCAAACTACAAAAGATCAGAAAAAACAGGCTTGGATTTACACCACCGATAGGAAGATAGGCATTGCCAGACTTGATCGGACCCATAGTTCATCTATCCCAATATCTAATGGCCAGTACCAGTTGCTTCCGAGGAAGGTAGAAGAAGCCCTGCAATCAAGAGACGTGAGACAACCTGCTCCCAGAGGAAGTTTCCTCCTGACATGCACTAGTTAGACAAATTTTGTGGTGTAAATCAGAAAGGTTTATAGCCCTCCCAAGACTTTTTAAAAAATCCTCACCACTGTAATTGGCTAACTTTTGAGTTCAGGAACATTGAATTCAATATTGTCACTGCCTACTTTACAGCCCCTGTCACTGAGTCACACCCCCAGTGGCCCCCAAAGAAACAGGGAAAGACGCTTCATAAGGACCGTTGCACCCTGTCTGAGCAGACACTGCCTGTCTGACACTGTCCTGACACTGTCAGCAAAATCAGCTGCCGCTGCACAAAACATCTGCCCATCTCAACAGCTGGCAGCCTTTACCCTTCCCTTGGCGTTTGAACAATTTAAAGACGGAGGAACCTGCCAACGTACCCAATGCCTGTGAGAAGGGGAGCAGCTGCCAGCAGAGATCTACACCCTAACGGAGAAGGAGGCACAGGAGAGCTTGCACAGGCAGCAGGCAGTGTCTGCTCAGACAGGCTGCAACTGTCCTTATGAAGCGTCTTTGCCTGTTTCCTTGTGGGCCACTTGGATACCTGGGACCCTCAGCTGATTGGTTCAGTGTGTGCCGAGTGGTACCGATGATGCTGTTACAGCTGTAATCTCGCTGCAGTTCAGTAAAATAGACTAATAATAATAGTTATGTAGGGTCAGATTTTCTCCCGGGCAGCCCCCTTTCCTGTATTACAAACTTCGGGTGCAGGCTGGGAGGGAAGATTACACACAGCTCCTACCTGGAAATTTCCCTCAGATAGTTCCAGTAGGGGACGTCACTTCCCTTTTCCCTGAGGAATAAAGGCCATATTGGACTCAAGCAAAATCCACCTCAACACCAGATCAGCTCCCCACAATCTTTGTGATGTAGGAAATTTGGACCGAGGGTCTCAGGTCTGTCTCCATGGCGAGAGAGACTCTCCTTGTTCCGGGAGTGGGTGGGGGGATCAAGATCAGACTCAGCAGCTGCCCAGAAACACACTCCAGATCCTTTGCTCTATGACAGCACATCCGATTCCCCCTCTGAATGCAGAGCTGTGGGAGGAGCTCAGAACCTTTCGTAAAAGGACATTGTGCTAATAACAGTTCTCATCACCAAGGGGTGTTGGAAAGACGTCAGGTTCTCCAGCTAATGGTCCGAATCAGCCTTAGAGGGCACACAGAGCTGACATCTATCAAAGGCACTGAGCTATGGCCCCAATTACCATAGCATGCGAGCACCTCACAACCATTAACCTGTTTACAATACAACACCCTGTGCGGTCAGGCAGTGCTATTTACACCATTGTACAAATTCAGAAATGCACAGAGCCCAAGGCCAGATGGCAGCGTTGTGAGGCTCTGGTCTGACAGCCTGTATAGCACCGGCCAGAGAACGGCCCCAAAATAATGCCTAAAGCAGAGCTTTTAGAAAAAAATCCAGTCTTGATTTAGACATTGTCAGGGATGGAGACTCCACCAGCCCTTCAGTCTAGCAGAGAAAGTTATAACACAGTTTAATGGCTGGAAGCTGGAAATAAAGCATCAATTTTGAACAGGGAGAGTAGTGAGAACATCTTTTACCAAGGGTCATTATAGATTTTCATCCCTGCGAATTTTTAACAACTACATAATGAATATAATTATACCCACCCCTGTTTGTTGTTTACAGGATTACCTGAGAGGTCAGGCATTACCATACAGAAGTCAGGCACATCACCTTAAAACCTATACATTTTACACTAACAATCTTTGAAGTAAAGGCATGCCAGGGGGAGAAGGCAGATAATGCTTCTTTCCCCCCAAGACCTTACTTAGAAGCAGTGATAGTGCCTCATTCCCAGCACAGATGGCCAGAAAAGGAGAGGAGAAGAGAGATAACAGACTCAAACTAAAATTCACAGAAACAAGATTTGCCCTTGCCTTGACCCGTTCCCTGTAATTTAGGCCTGGCTACTTGTCCAGCTTTTAACTCTTTACTCTCCTAAAGTATAAATGTTATGCCAAAACTTTTCATTGTCATACAATTATTACAAACCAAACTTTCATTCCATGCATGTCTATGCAAAGCCAGCCACAGACGTGTTGGAATCCATACAGGAAGGAGCAGGGGTAACTTTACTACTTAATGACTTTAGCTGTAGAAAGTATTGCAGAGGTATTCCAAATACACTTTTCAATGGGTTTGTGCTGTTAACTCTTTGTTCAGTGAGCAGTTGTATGATACTGTCTCCTGCTAACTGACCAGAAGCTGTTTCTAGCACTTACATTCAGTATTGAGCATACAACTCTGCTACACTTGTGCCAGACTTTCCAAAAAGTCATGAGACACCGGAGCAGCAGTCTGTGTTTCAGTGAAGCATAGACACGAGGTGAAGGAAAACAGATTATAATAGTGTCTGTACGTAATTTACATGCATCACCTGTTACACGAGCGTGGCTGAAGTAACTTGCAACTCAACTATATTTTAGTGCAAAACTAGTGTTTGCATTATTCACTATTTGGGACATCATCAGTCCCCCTCCACCCTACTGAAGGAACTGTCTGTGTTAGCTTGTAACTTGCCAAATATCTACAGAACCTTTTAAGTGGGGGAGTATGGGGGTCCTGTGAGGCTAAAGAGAAGCCTGACGGATGAGCGACCTGTCTGGAATCAATCAAGGCTGGCCAGGCAGAGCATTAAGATACAATGGGCACCACTCAGAAGTGGAGGCCCAGAGAGGGTGTTTGTGGGAAGGTCAGAATTGTAGAATCACACTGTGCTGAAGGAGGCTACGGAACTCATAGCCACAAGATATCAATGGGGTCAAGTCTTCAGTAGGATTCAAAGATGGAATGGATGTTTATATGGGGAAAGAGAAAATTCAATTACAGTAGTGGGGATTTTTTAGAAAAGGTTTGGGAGTGCTATTAGACATATTTTATGGTGTAAATCAGGAAGTTTAAGTCAGGAGGAAACTTTCCCTGGGAGTAGGTTATCTCACAGCTGTCTACTGCAGGGCTTCTTCTACCTTCCTCGGAAGCATATGGCACTGGGCACAGGATACTGGGCTAGATGGACTATAGATCTGATGAATTCTGGTAATGCCTATCTTCCTATCAGTCATGCCTATCTTCCATACTGGGTCATACCAATGGTCTAGCTAGCCCAGTGTCCTCCTTTCTGACATTTACCAATGGCAGGTGATTCAGTGGGAATGAATAGAACATATAATCCTAAAGTGTAAATTCAAGGCTATGTTTTTGCTGCTGTTTCTTGTGCTCCAAGAAGTCTCTAGGCTTGCATGGAGAGCAGAATGATGTCGTGTTCAATATCATCTAATCTCCTGTTACTTTTCCTATCAGGAAGTAAAGATCTAAATTCCTCGGGGCTCCCCAGTGCATCATGCTAGCTGTCAATGACATCAACTTCCAACCTGCAGTGATTCTTCTCACTGGAATACTTTGGCAGGAAAACATTCATGTCTGGATTTCTATCACCTTTTACTTAATGTACATTATTTCCATATTAGGAAATTCAGTCACTCTGTTCATTATAAAAACAGATCCGACCCTCCATGAGCCCATGTACAGTCTCCTTTCCATGTTGGCCGTCACAGACCTTGGCATATCGCTATCCACCCTATAAACCGTACTGAGCATATTCTGGTTTAACTCTGGGGAGATCAGCTTCGATGCCTGTTTTGCACATCTGTTCTTCATCCTTTTGCTTTCCTTTATTGAATCCACCGTGCTCTTGTCAATGGCCTTTGACCGCTTTGTTGCGATCTGCAACCCACTGAGATATGCTTCCATCTTAACACCGCCCAGAATAGTCAAGATGGGACTGGTGTGTTTGCTAAGAGGAGTGATCCCAATATTCCCAGTCCCCATTCTCCTGAAACAGTACCGATACTGTCAAGCCAACGTCCTCTCCCATTCCTACTGCCTGAACCAGGAAGTCATGACGATGGCTTGTTCTGATATCAGAGTTAACGTCATCTATGGATTCTTTGTAACAATTTCTTCAGCAGGGTTTGACTTCCTGCTTATTCTCGTATCTTATGTTATAATCCTCAAAACAGTTCTGAGCATCACGTCGCACGTGGAGCGCCTCAAGGCCTGAACACATGCGTCCCCAATGTCTGTATTGTCCTGCTCTTCTACATACCATGGATTGGCTTGTCCGTGATATACAGATTCATGAAGATCTCTTCTCCCTTGGTTCAGAATGTCTTGGGAAACGTCCCTTTGCTGATCCCATCACTGACGAACCCAATCGTGTACAGCATGAAAACCAAACCCATTCGTGCCGGGATAATTAGGGTGTTCATAAAGTGAAGGGTCCTTTCGCCACCCAGCTCCATCGTTGGTGACACGGGAGATGATCAACTGATCTCGCTCAACAGCTGCTAAGGGAGGACAGCGCACTGGGGGAACGGGATGGAGGCACGCAGCAGTATTTACAAAATGACTGTGTTTGTGTACAGCCAGGGGATGGGTGGGATGTTATCGCAGAAAGAGCTGTAGCGGTTGCAGCTCACACCTCAGAATTGCTGTGGATACAGTCAGTTCAGAGAAGGAACATGGAAGTTTTGTCCAATTCTAAATGACCTGTCTCTGTCCCATTTCTGGTTAAACACCCAGCAGCCATGAGAAAAGCTGCAGAGCTGTTTTGCAATTGCAGTCCAGGCCCTTTATGAGCATTCTGGCTGCTGCATGATCCATGAGAGCGGCACCAGCTTTGGAGGCCAATAGAATCAGTCAGCCCCTTAAAGTTCTCGGGAGTTTTGGAGCTAACCGAGGCCTAGCAGAGGGTTTTACTAGAGTAAAGGAAGATGGTCCCGGCTGGGCAATAGTTCATGCTTTGGGAAATCCCAGCCTACAGATTCTTTAAGGGTCTGAGACTGGGGCCTTGACGTGCAGGGCAGTGCCTGGACCCCTCACTCCCTGCCACCTGCAAGAGCCGTGGGAGGCAGGGCCGGCTGCCTCTTTACTCATAACATGGTGACAGCAGCAGAGGAAGGACGGCTGCCCTCGCTCAGCCTGCGGGGAAGGGACTTAGCTACCGAGGGGGCCAGCTGGTGAGGATCCAGGAAAGCTGCGGTGAGCCTGAGCCAACGCAGACCACAGCAAGGAGGGCGGGGGGGCTCCTGCGCAATGGAGGAGGGCAGAGCGCAGACTAAGAGAACCTGTGTATTGTAGAACAAATACGACCCCACACAGGGGGATCTTGTTTCCAGTCACACAGGCTGAGAGTAAGTCTCTGCATGGACCTTAGAGGGAGGGGCAGGGTGCCTGCAGGGTACCTCAGGCTGCAAGGGGGCACGCTGGCATGGCACCCGTCTGCAGGGGCTTGGCCTGACTGTTCTGTGCACATTGAAGCTGTAACAAACAGGCACAGGTCATCTCAGCCCCCAGGCTCCTCTAAACTCCACTGAGTCTGGTGGGGAACAGTCCAGAGAATCAAACCATTTAACTGGCTCCTTGCGATCCCTGCTCCCCACAGTGCAGGAGGCAGCTCTGGGGCAGCAGAGAATCCAGCCGGTCCAGATGGAATTTTGGTCCTGTGGTTTGGGCTGTGTTCTGCAGGTCATGTTCCAAGGTGACAGAGGGAGTCTGTGCCAGAGCTCAAATTAAATGTGAGTTGCCTAAATCCTAGTGCCCTGCCTTAGCCACAAGATCCTCCTTCCTTTCCCCAGCCACAGGAGGGGAGCAGAAAGTCACAACCCGGAAGTAAAAGATCAAAACTCTTCTCCTTTTTGTGCTCCTGTTGCACAAAGCTCTGCATGTTGCTCTCAGATGTAAAAACGTCCAGTCCTTTTGCTGAATCTTCCCATCTCTTAAGCCACAGCAGCCGGTGGCCAGGATCTCCTCACATTCATTATGCATAGTTTAAATAAAATAAGAAAAGATCAAACTCACTCAATTGTCCTGGGTTCTGGGTTTAGAGCAGAATTTATGATTATTTTTCAGTCTTCGCCAAGGCCAGGAGTCTGCCTGGGACGTGAAGCACAAACAGCCGACATTATCCCTGGACACTTACAGGCAAAAATAGGTACCTGGATCTGGAATCTGGTGCATTTAGCAGCATCAAAGCCATGCCCCAGTTAGATGGGCCTGGTGTGGGATGGGACCAAGCAGTTGGCTATACAGGGATCCCTCACCCAGGGCTTAATAATAAAACCTAGTTCTTATATAGCATGTGTTGGGACACTGGATTAAAGCAGGAGTCCAAAGAGAAACCATTTAGACAGCTCCCGCCCAGTGCATGGCTTTGCACACAACACAGCTGTGAAGCCCCCAATTGCACCGTGTTGCCCCAAGGCAAAGCACAGCTGCGTGTGTGAGTGAGAGCCGCACACACAGGAGTCATGACAAGAGACTCAGGCCCAGGGATCTCTCATCCAGGGCTTAATAATCAAACCTAGCTCTTATCTAGCACTTGTCATCAAGAGACTGGCAAATTAAACAGTAATACGTGGGTACAGGACCACATGGGATTCACCCAAGAGTTCTGAAGTTTCACTCATACATAACATTGTAGAACCGCTGAGTGTGGTATGTAACTTATCATCTAAATCAGCTTTTGTACCAGATGACTTCGGGAGAGTTAATGTGATTGCAATTTTTTTAAAATGCTCCAGAGGCGATCCTGATAATTACATACCACGAAGCCCAACTTTGGTACCAGGCACAATATTTGAAACTGTAGTAAAGAACAGAATTATCAGAGAGATTAATGAACATGATTGCTTGGGGAAGAGTCAACATGGTTTATGTAAAGGGAAATCATGTGTGACTAATCGGGAAGATTTGGTAGGGGAAGTAGAAGTGGACGGTAACCTGGGTAGCATTGACCATGAGATGGTCGAGTTCAGTATCCTGACAAAAGGAAGAAAGGAGAACAGCCCCTGGATACGGCCCCTGGACTTCAGAATAGCAGACTTTGACTCCCTTAGGGAGCTGATGGGCGGGAACCCCTGGGAGGCTCATATGAGGGAGAAAAGGGCTGTATTTTAAATAAATCATATTGAGGTCACAGGAACAAACCATCCCGATGTGCAAAGAGAATAGCAAATATGGCAGGTAACCAACTTGGTTTAACAAAGAAGTTCATTTGAATGCGGATGGACAATTTGCACCTAACTCACATCTGAACATCTCCCTGCACCCTGATCAAAGCCTGTGCAGTCACTGTAGGTGGGCTAAAAATACACAGGCCGTCAGTCCACAGGCTACAGGGAACTTGTTCCCCATGGCAGGATATTGCACCAAGGGATTGATGACTAAGCTGGGGCAATCTCTGCTGCCCTCTGTCAGACAGGCTAGCGGATGAGAGGGACTGTTACTCAGTGTGGAAATCCTACGTTTGAAACAAGGATGCGCAAGAGCCTGTCCACATGCACAATCTGAGCCTCTGTTATCGGTGAATCATTTCTTCACTCCCAGGGGAGGTTCTTACACTAAAATTCTCCAGGGTCTATTTTCAGCTCTTCCCACTGCTCACGGAGCTCAGGGAATCCTCCTGGAGTCCTGGCCAATCTGAGACTCCGCAGGGACTGCACTGCGGCTTCATAAAGGTCCCTGCCCAGCACTGTGACTTTCAGACGTGAGATTCGTACACTGATTTTCAGGTCGCAGTAAGGAGATTTCCTCTCTGCTGCAGGGATTTCGGTGAGTTGCCTGTTTTTTCCAATAACCTTAGTGCTAAGGGCTCAGGAAGTGTTCAAATCAAGAATAATCTGGGCAGGAATTCTCCAGCATGTAGACTGGAACTGTTTAATGTTGTCAGAAACTCCATGCATTTAAATAGGGAGCTAAAGATTTATTGTAAGTCGCTTAGACAAATATTTCTTTTAAGATCATTTCCTTGTCTCTTACAGTCTTCTTCTATCTGTCTCAGTGTCTTCAATTTTTTGGTTTGTGTGGTTTTTTTTCTGGTTCGCTCAAATTTTCCAGATGTTCCAATTCAGCACTTTCATTGCCAGGTTAATACATGCAGCCGAAGCCTCTGCAGTGGGTATGTGTGAGAGCTGAGATTTCACAAAACGAATGGGTCACACAGGGCTTTACAGACTGTCCAGATTCTGCTCTCACATTCTGCCTTCAGTGGCTCACTCCAGATTGACACTGGCATCACTGAGAGCAAAATCAGGGCCCCTGTGTTTTGAAATCCCCATCTTTCATGCCTGGTCTCAGGATGCCACATAAACTGGGGATCTTCCTTCAGACTCTTTCAGCACCTTATCAGAATAGCTCTCACTGCTGCTGGATCTGAAGCCGGGAGAGTAGCTGAAATCTTAAACTCACAGTTTAGAGGTTCAAAACAATTAGAGTAAAAATTTTGGAGGGGGTCTTCTCTGTCTGTTCCCCTGTGTCTCTGGTTCCATAAAGGATGAGAAAAAACAAAATACAGTAAAAATTAAAGGGTGTTTCTGGTTTAGAGGAGAACAGACAGTGTTGGAAATCTCACTGCGGGATATCCAGGCACACACAGTGTGTGTAGTGGGGGGCGGGACGTCCTCTATCCAGATCGCAGTGGCACAGAGTCCTGAAACAGGGCAAAATAGGGATTGGACATCCTGCCTAATTCACACACCAAAGAGGTGTAACTGGGCCTCCTGCAATCTCCAGACTGTAATGTAATGTGGACACACTGCAGTAGATTGTCTCTGACACCTTCCTCCATCCAACCCATCCCTCCTCCTGTGACCGATCCTACAATAGCCACGTGGCAATTTCAGCTATTCCCAACATGGAAAACATCAGAAAGTTGTGTCTCGGTTTATAACTGGCGGGAATATGCTAAAACTTTGTGTCGTTTTGAGGAAGAGTTACTCGCGCTGGCTTCTTTTAGTCTCTACCTCCCCTCTCCCTTCCCCTCTGGTCTGTCCCTCTCCTCTTCCCTGTACACACTGAGCTGCTCCTGGGATTGCCTCCACCCCCGGACTGGCTGTGCAGGCTGCTCCTCCTCCATTCCCCTTTCCCCAGCGCAGACAGACCCTGAATTTAACTTAGTCTATGCTGATATTTCTGTGATCTGTCTCTGTGTTGTGAGTCCGGCACCTGGTGTTGGTCCTGGGTGAGTGAGATCACAGTGCGGCAGGGCAAAGGGCTGTGGGGGTGATTAGGGGGGGTGTAGACAGACAGGCGGGCAGCACTGCTCAAATTCAATTTTTCTTCTGATTGTTGGTCCCAGATCAGTGCTGGGAGCTTTCCTGGCCATAAGTGTGTCTGGGCAGGTCTCAGAGCCTCCTTTCCCTGGCGAGCCAGAGAATTGCAGCCTGGGTGTCACAACCTTTCCTCATTTTTTTTCCCATTTTTTTTATGGTTGTTGAATGTTAATTACACAACTTCAGGGGTTTCCTCATTGATCTTTGCTCTGCACCTGGTTCCATCTCCCATTGGATCTGACCCCGTCAATAATCTCCTTCCCACTCCCAGGCTGCCCTGATTCAAACACTACACTGGGCTCCAGTGTCTTCTCAAGTCTTCCCAGATACCTGTTGCCCCCACAGCCTCCGAACCGCCCCAAACTCCCCACAGCTCTTCCTCTGCAGGGCTGGAGCCCCCATCTCTCCTCTCCCTTGTCTAGGGGGGATCAGTGACAGTTTCTCTCCGGTGAGAAAGTCACACCCTGAGTAACAGATGCCAAGGCACCTGTGCTGTGCTGCTGCTCTTGTTTCTCACACACACACTGTGGGGCTTCAACAACAACGAGCAAGCTGAGAAGTGTGCTCAGTATATAATGAGAGCTAGGAATTCTGCATCATGTTAGTGTTAGGTAAATACAGCTGCTACATGAAGCAGCCCCTGGCCATTGGTTGACATAGTAAACCACTGGGACACAGATGCCAGCACTTTTTAGGATCATTTGTTAGCCAGCTCTGTTAGCCATTAATGGGGACAGTTGTACATACATTCCTCAGGGCCGAGATTTTATGGGGTCATGTCAATATTTTTCTCATATGAAATATTCATCCATGCCGTGTCTCACGGGATCCCTCAGCCCTGTGAAAAAGACACCAGAGTATCGTTTTCAAGGCTCCAATGTCACATGAGACTTTTTCCTCCTGGGGCTAAATTCAGCATTGTCATAAGTAAAAAAATGCCTTCAGTAGAGCCAGGCACCAGCTTGCAGGCAAAATACCTCCAGCTGAATCCTGCATGTGCTGCAGGGATGTCTTCACGATTTCCTAGGCCAGAAGTCACCACTGTGATCATCTAGTCTGACCTCCAGTATAGCACAGCCAGAGACCTGCTCAAAGGAATTCCTAGAGCAGAGATTATAGAGAAACATCAAACTTGGTTTAGAAATTCTCAGAAAATCTGTCATGGTAAATTGCTCCAGTGGTTAATTACTCTCTCTGTTTAAAAAGTGCACACCTTATTTATCGGCAGAATTTGTTTAACTTCAACTTCCAGGCACTAGAGGTGTTAGACCTTTCTATGCCACCCTGAAAAGCCCCTTATTCATATTTCCTCCCTCTGTGTGTATTTGTAGACTGTTATCAAGTCACCCTTAAACCATCTTTCTTAGACCAAAGAGCTCAATCTATTTAGTCTATCACTGTAAGGCAGGATTTACAATTTTTAAAGATTCTTCTACCCCTTCTCTGAATCCTCTTCAGTGTATCAACATACAACTTTAATTGTGGACACCAGAACTGGACACATTATTCCAGCAGCAGTTGCACCAATGCCAAGGAAAGAGGTAAAACAACTTTTCTACCTCAACGTGAGATTCCCCTGTTTATCATCCCAGGATCACTTTAGCTCTTTTGGACACGGGCTCGCACAGCGAGCTCATATTTAGATAATTATTCCTTCACGCTCCCAAAATTTTGTTCACAGCCACTGCTTCCCATGATAGTCCCCCATTGTGTAACTATCGTCTTCCTTCTTTGTTCATAGATGCATACATCTACAGAGCTATATTAGAACACAGATTGTTTGCTTCAACCCAGTTTACCAACCAGTCCATATCGCTGTGAATCAGTGACCTGTTCTCTTCATTATTCATAATCTCCCAATTTTTGTGGAATCTGCAAACTTTATCAGTATGCATTCATGAGAAGGGTAAGGAGCTGGGTTGCTGTTGAGTGCCTCCACTTACCCTTGTCAGTTAGCAAGGCAGAATAAAGATGTTTCCTCCAATGGACATAACTGTTGCACTTCTTGGCTTTGGACATCATCTCTTATCAATACACTTCGTTAGCTGCCTGTGAGGACATCTCTTGACCGGACTATGGCCTAAATAATTTGGTGCCATCTGCTAATCATAGAATCATAGAAAATTAGGGTTGGAATGGACCTCAGGAGATCATCTAGATCAACACCCTGCTCAAAGCAGGACCAACCCCAATTAAATCATCCCAGCCATGGTTTTGTCAAGCCGGGCCTTAAAAATCTCTAAGGGTGGAGATTCCACCACCTCCCTAGATAAGCCATTCCTGTGCTTCACCACTCTCTTAGTGAAAAACGTTTTCCTAATATGCAACCCAGACATCTCCCAAAACAACTTAAGACCATTTCTTCTAGTTCTTACATCTCGCACCACTGAGAACAGCCTAGGTTCATCTTTCTAGGTGCCCCGCTTAATGCAGTTAAAGGCTGCTATCAAATCCCACCTCGTTCTTCTCTTCGGTAAACTGAACAAGCCTTGTTCCCTCAGCTTCTCCTCATAAGTCTTGTGCTCCAGTCCCCTAATCATTTTCATTGCCCTCTGCTCGATTCTCTCCAATTTGTGAATATCCTTCCTGTTTTTGGGGGGCCCAAAACTGGAAACAATACTCCAAATGTGGCCCCACCAGTGCCGAATAGAGGGGAATAATGTTGCCACCTCACTACTCACCCCCTTTCTAGATTGTTAGTAACTATAAAATATTTACTGTGCTATTTGTTACCAAGTGCCTAACCCCCCTCGCTGTGTTTCTCTCCCTTCACAGGCACCTTGAGCGTTTCTGAGCATGATTGGTGCCACAACCCTCTCATGGAGGCTTTCAACCTCACGCCCTCTGACTCGTCAACATTCATCCTCAGCGGCATCCCAGGGCTGGAAGATGGCCACATCTGGATTTCCATCCCTTTTTTTGTGTTGTACATCATTTGCCTATTGGGAAATGTTATGGTTCTGTTTGTTGTAAGCAAAGAGCAGACCCTGCACAAGCCCATGTTCCTGCTGCTCTGCATGCTGGCGCTCACAGACATTGGCATGTCTACCTGCATTGTGCCGAAGGCACTGAGCATATTTTGGTTCAGTTCCAAAGTCATCACTGTGGATGGCTGCCTCACCCAGATTTTCTTCCTTTACATGATTGGTACAACACAATCAGCCGTCCTCGTGATAATGGCCTTCGATCGCTATGTCGCCATATGTAACCCTCTGAGATACGCCACCATCCTCACCAATGCACGAATCGCTAAGCTAGGGTTAGTGGGTTTGATACGAGCTGTTCTCTTGAATCTGCCAGAGCCCCTGCTACTGCAGAGGCTGCCATTCTGCACCAACCGCGTTATCCCCCACACGTACTGCGAGCACATCGCTGTGGTGAAGATGTCGTGTGGGGACACCACAGTCAGCCGGATGTACAGCCTGGTGATATTATTAGTGGTCATCGGGTTAGACCAGACACTCATTGGCCTGTCCTACGGGCTGATCATCAGGGCCGTCCTCAGGATCTCCTCCAAAAAAGCCCACCGAAAAGCTCTCAACACCTGCACACCCCACATCTGTGTTATGGTTATAGCTTGTACTACCAGCCTCTTCTCCACCGTGACACATAGGTTTGGTCAGGGCATCGCTGCCCATGTTCATGTACTCTTGGCCAACCTCTATCTCCTTGTTTCACCCACGTTCAATCCTATCATTTATGGGGTCAAAATCAAAGAGCTTCGTGACAAACTGGGAAAATACACCTGCAGAATGTGATTGCCTGCAGCCACTGACTTCAAATCTGTGTGACAGGAGGGCGAAAGGATGTGTCCTCATTAATCCAGGGTGCTCTGCCCCTATTTGGCTGAGCTCAGCCGTGTTGATGTTCACAGTCTGAGAAGTTCCTCACACACAATGTCTTATCACTCCATCACAAAGCACTGCTCCCTCAGACCATCACCTGATTTCTTTTAGCGTCATCACCCATCTTCCCCCACCCCCACACACCTTGTAACTCAGCCTTTCCATGACTTCCCAACCACCAGCACTGGTGGCATCTCATATGCTCTCAGACTTATTTTCCACCACTATGATTGTTGATTCTCACCATTCCTTATTCTTCTCCATCATTGACTCTTTTGCCCCTCTCTGCCACCACAAGGTCACCAACTCTGCCACCAACGAGGCCCCAACAATCCCTTCTAGTCCTGAGCACATGAATTATGAGGAGATGCTGAGGGAACTGCACTTTTTTAGTCTTCAGAAGAGAAGAATGAGGGAGGATTTGATAGCAGCCTTCAACTACCTGAAATGGAGTTCCAGGAAGGATGGAGATAGGCTGTTCTCAATTGTAGTAGATGTCAGAAC
The DNA here is from genome assembly GCF_026122565.2 of Emydura macquarii macquarii. Taxonomy (NCBI): domain Eukaryota; kingdom Metazoa; phylum Chordata; order Testudines; family Chelidae; genus Emydura; species Emydura macquarii. The sequence continues at coordinate 31,198 of NW_027131233.1, read as the reverse complement.
TAAGATCAATGGTCTCAAGTTGCAGTGGGGCAGCTCTGGGTGAGTGAGAATCTAGCTGGGAGGCTGGTTCTGTGGTTTGGGCATTGCTCTGCTACTCAGGAGAGCTGAGTTTGATTCCCTTGCCCTGTGTGACTATGGGCAAGCCCCAGAGTGTCTCTGAGCCTATGCGCAAGCAAATAGTCGCCCTGCAGTGCCTCACAGAGGAGGCAGGAAGATGAATACGTTCACAGTGCTCAGATACACTGAGGAGAGGGCTGGGGTAGACCCTAAGATCACATCTTTTAGGCATGCAAATAGCAACACCCCTAACATTTGTCTGTCTGTTGTTCCAATATGCAGACCAACTGATGCAATTTACTGAGAAATATTTACAGACTATAAACCCCCTAGAGACACTGAGGGACTGATTCTGATAACACTCAATCTGATGCCGATAACAACAATAATTTTCACTCCATGATTTTATAAAGGCAGCTGGACACTAGCATCACGCCCCACCCATGTCAGCTTCCAACAACTGCAACTTCAGTGCTTCCACCTTCATCTTGTTTGTAGTCCCAGGTCAAGAATCAGCCCATGTCTGGCCGGCGTTCCTTCTGTGCTCATTGTACCTGTTCTCTGTCCTCACGAATTGTAGCAGTGTTTGTATCATTAAAGCTGAGCAAAGCCGGCACGCCAAGTTTGAGTGGGTGGCTTTGGAACCCCATGAGTGAGTAGAGTTTCAGTGGGTGCATGGGGTTGCAACACCGCTCAAGTTTGTCCTGGCTACTCCTCCATGAGGCCAGCTGAGAAGGGCTCCACTGTTACAACACCTGCTCTGGGTGACCAGAGGTGTGTAGTCTGGTAACATGAGTGACAGAAGCTCACAGTTTCTGTTTGAGCTAGCACTGGACTGGAAAACAGATAATTTTTCCCTCTGAAAAGTTTTTACTGACAGTAAAATGTTTCCTTTTCATCCATTTTTGTGGGTGAGTTTTCATATTAAACTGATAATTTCCCACTGAAAATTCAGTTGCCATGACCCTACCAATATCCCCTAGAGAAGCTGGAGTCTCATCCTCTGACTCTTTCTCATAACAGCAATGAATCTTCAATAACTCAGTCTATGGCTGCACTCTGTGTTTGGAAAGGTGTAAACCTCCCACCTAGTCTATGCCTCAGGAGCTACTCTAACCAGCCTTCCCATCTCCACCCAGACTGAGTGAGGGCTCCAACATTTCTGCCCTGTATCAGCCCCTCAGAGCTACAGGGCATCCTGCATCTCTGCCCCCTCTCTGGTCTCTGAATGCCAGATGTCAGCCTCTTTCCGTCTCCTGGGGTGAAATCCCAACATTCTCCCACTCTCAGACTGGGCCCTGGGCTACAACACAGTGAGAGTCAAATTGGTTTGCCCAGCAGCAGCAGGTTCTTCTTTTTGGGAATCTGTGACCTGTGGTGACAAGAGTGACCAGCCTTCCTCAACCAAAGTGTTGTTCAGTCTGGACTGTAGGAATAAAACATCACATGAGAGAATTAAAGAGTTTTAAAACAAGTCTGTACGTGTCTCTGAAACTGTTCAAGTCAGATGGGGACGAGGCAGGCTGAGTGTCTTCTGATTTCCCCAGCATTGTCTGTGTGCCTGTCAGTCTGACGAGCTTCTCAGCACCAGCTGCCCCACCTCTGGACAGACTCCCAGCACTGGCAAAACAAGCCGTGTAACCTGGCTGAAGCTCAGAAATGGGGTCTTCACAGCGTGAAGCTCAGGGGTTGTTTCTTAACCTCCCTGAAGTGTTTAGTGAGGGATGGCTTTTCATGAGCTACTGTTTCCTTTCCTGCTTGTTTTCCAGTAGCCTGCTATTAAACTAAGACTAGCCATACTGGTCATATCCCGATATTTAACCCAATATACCCAGACAATGAACATCCCAAGAATTGGGTTTCACATACACATTCATCATTATGGCAGCTCAGCTCCTTCTCTGTCACAATACCGTTTCAGGATAGCATGTATTTTATCAATACAGTACAGAGACAGTCAGAGAGAGATAGAGTAATAGGTGACTTTCATGTGTGAAATGAAGTTTGATTTCCATGAATCAAATCAAATCAATCATGCATTTCACTTTTAAAACCACTTTTTGCAAACCCCCATTGTAGCACTAGAACAAGGGCTGGGGTTACTCTGTACTAGACCTGTGGTCCTTGTTCCCCTGGGGGTCTGCAGAGTATGTGTTAGATTCACACCATCATTTGAAATTTTGTAGATGTCCGGAAATGAAAAACAGTTGAAAACCAGTGTACCAGAGAGTGAGAGCCCAGGGAACGAATATTGTATATGTTGATCCCAAAGCTTGCACCACTCTGGATAAAGGCTGCAGATTGACAAAAAAGACTCTAATGGGAACCAGTCAGATATTAACCCAAGGACAGAAGAGCTACTAGTTGTTTAGGATTTCCCAGACTAATCTTTGATGACAAGCGAATGAATTCGGGCTGAAGGCTGCAATTTTTTCAAATTCTCCAGAAATTCAGATGACCCACGCTACATTTTAGGTCCCCCTCTAACCTGAGAAATCATCACTGAATGAAGAACGGAGGGGAAAGAATGGCCTTACATGGTCCTTAAAAGATAGTACTTTAAATGTAATGCCAAAACTTTTCATCGTAATACAATTATTAGAAACCAAACTTTCATTACATGCATGTCTATCAAAAGCCACCAGCAGAGTTGTTGGAATCTGTACGGGAAGAAGCAGGGGTAACTTTACTACTTAATGGCCTTTGTTTAGAAAGTATTCCAGTGGTATTTCAACTACTCTTTGCAATGGATTATTGTTTTAATTTTTTCCTCACTGAGCAGTTGCATGACACTGTCTCCTGGTAATTGACCAAAAGTTTTTCCTAACACTTAAATTCAGGGTCCTGTAAACAATAACTCTACAATACTTGTGTGAGACTTTCCAAAAGTCATGAGCCAACAGAACCGCTGGTCTGTGTTTCAGCAAAGAGTAGAGATGAGGTGCAGATAAGGGGATTATATAGTGGCTATCTGTAATTTACACCCATGACCTGTTACACGAATACGGCTAAACTACTTGGACATTCAGCTGCATATGAGTGAAATCTAACGTTTGCATTGTTCATTGTGACACCAATGACTCTCCCACTGAGATGAAGTAACTGTCTGTGTTAGCTTGTAACGTGCCAAATAACTACAGAACCCTTGTCTGGGGAGAGGATGGGGTCCTGTAAGGGTAAATAGAAGTCTGTAGGATGATCAACCTCTCTGGATTCAATCAACACTGGCCAGGAAAAGTTTCAATTTTCCTTTTAACTTTTCTTGGAGCGATTTTTGGGGTTCAGAGTGTATTACTGGGAGTGTTTGCAAAGTAAAGGAAAATAGAGATCAGTTCCAATCAAATTTACACATGTAAATCTGGAGTGACACTGTTGAAGTCAATGTTCCTGAACTCAGAACCTGGCCTTAGAATTTATCATATGTCCTGCAAAGAGGCAGTGGTGTTATTTGGGCTCTTGGGGTGGAGGCAATGAAACACACTTAAATAACATCAAGGGAGGCAAGATCAATACAATGACCATTTTCACCACGTGCTTCCCATGTGTATAAACATTATACAATGGGACACATTCAAAAGTGGAGAGCCAGAGAGTGTGTTTGAGGAAAGGTCACAAATGTAAAATCACACAGTGCTCAAGCAGGCTGTGGAACTCACAACCAAAAGATATCAACTGCACGAAGAACTTAGTGGGATACAAAGAGGGACTGGTTATTTATATGGGGAACCATAAAATCCAATTATTATAGTGGGGACTTTTTTTAAAAAAGGTTTGAAAGAGCTATAAAGTTTTACATTATAAAGTATGTCTAACCAGTGGGTGTCAGGAGGAAACTTTCCTTGGGGGCAGGTTATCTCACAGCTGTCTATTGCCGGGCTTCCTCTACCTTTCTCTAAAGCAGGGGTGGGGAAAGCATTTGGTCCGGCCCGCGGGACCATTTGGTCCAGCCCTGGCGGTGGAGGGGAATTCGGCGGCGAATTTAGCGGCGGGGGGGAATTCGGCGGTGGCGCAATTGCGCCGCGGCGGGGTTCCGGGGGAGGGGGCAGTGCCCGCCGCCGAAACACGGCCGCTGTTTACACCTTTTCAGCGGCGGACACTCAGCCGAATTCCCCCCCTCCATCAGGCCCTTTGCAGAAAAAGCATCTCTTACCGGCCACTGAATACTGGGCTAGATAGACTACAGGTCTGATGAAGTCTGACAGTGCCTATCTTCTGAACGGTGGTGTACATAAGAATATAAGAACGGCCATACCGGGTTGGATCAATGGTCCATCAAGCCCAGTATCTTGTTCCAACAGTGGCCAATGCCAGATGCTTCAGAGGGAATGAATGGAACAGGTAATTGTCAAGTGTAAATCCAAGACTGTGTTTTTTTTTATTTTCTCTGAGATCCTAGAAGTCTCTAGACTTGCATTGAGAGCAGAATAAATTCTTGTTTAATATCATCAAGTCTCCTGTTATTTTTCCTTTCAGGAAGTAAAGTTCAACACTCCTCGGACCTGCCCAGTGCAACATGTCAGCTGTCAATGACACCAAATTCCAACCTGCGGTGTTCCTTCTCACAGGAATACCTGGGCAGGAAGACGTCCATGTCTGGATTTCTATTCCCTTCTTTTTAATGTACGTTTTTTCCATATTAGGAAATTCAGTAATTGTGTTCATTATAAAAACAGATCCATCACGCCATGAGCCCATGTACATTTTCCTTTCCATGTTGGCTGTCACAGACCTTCACTTATCCATATTCACCATGCCAACAACACTGGGCATATTTTAGTTCAACTCTAGGGAGATCAGCCACGATGCCTGCTTTGCCCAGTTGTTCTTCATCCACTCGCTTACATTAATTGAATCCTCCATGCTCTTGTCGATGGCCTTTGACCACTTTGTTGCGATCTGTAACCCGCTGAGATAGGATTCCATCTTAACACCATCCAGAATAGCCAATATGGGACTGGGGTCTCTGCTAAGTGGGATGGTCCTTCTATTCCCACTCCCCATTCTCCTGAAACAGTACTGATACTGTCACGCCAATGTCCTCTCCCATTCCTATTGCCTGAACCAGGAAGTCATGACGAAGGCTTGTTCAGCTACAAGAATCCACAGCATCTACAGCTTCTTTGGAACACTCGCTTCACTGGGGTTGGACGTCCTGCTCATCCTCCTATCTTATGTGATGATCCTCAAAACAGTGCTGAGCATCACATCCCATGCGAATCATCTCAAGGCCCTGAACACCTGCATCTCCCATGTCTGTGTCGTCCTGCTCTTCTACACCCCAGAGATTGGCTTGTCTGTGATACAGATTCGTGAAGAACTTTTCTCCCTTGGTTCAGACTGTCATGGGTAACGTCCATTTGTTGGTCCCGTCTTTGATGAACCCAATTGTGTACAGCGTGAAAACCAAAGCCATTCGTGCGAGGATAATCAGGGTGTTCGTAAAGTGAAGGGTCAGTTCATCGCCCGGCGCCAGCATTGATAATGCAGGAGATGAAAAACATGAGAAACCTTTTCCATTCTAGAGACTTTCAGAGGACATGAGAGGAGATGAGCTACTGATCCCCATCACTTGCTGATAAGGAAGGACAGCACACTGGGGGAACGGGAGCGAGTCAGGCAGCAGTATTTACAACGACTCTGTGTTTATGTAGAGCCATTTGATGGGTGGGATGTTATCACATAAAGAGCTGTATCAGTGTCATCTCAGACCTCAGAACTGCTGTGGATACAGTTGGCACAGAGACGGAACGTGGATGTTTTCTCCCATTGTCATGACCTGTCACTGTCCCGTCTCTGGTTAAACACCCCGGGGCCATGAGAAAAGCTGCAGAGCTGTTTTGCAGTCACAGTCCTGGCCCTTCCTGAGCACTCTGGCTGCTGCATGATCCATAGGAGGGGCACCAGCTGTGATTGGGGCTATTCCAGGGGCAGGGCTGCCCACCATTTCCTGTGCACTCACCCAGGCACCTGTGACCAAGGCCTGGCAGACTCTGAGCCTCTGCACAAGCAGATAATAGCCCTGTCCTGCCCTGCCCTGCCTCACAGGGCTGGTGGGAGGATGGATACGTTCAAGGTGCTCAGATACTCTGAGGAGGGGGCCAGGGGAGACCCTAAGATCAGGTCTGCCAGGGATCCAAAGAGCAACGCCCCTGACATTTGGCTGTCAGAGGCCACAGCCTTACCACAGCCTCCTGTGAAAGCTGGCCTCTGGGAATCCCAGTGACTGCAGCCCCTGGGTGTCAGGGGTAGAAGTGGAGTGCTCATGATGACTGTTGATCTCCTCCCCCCAGTGAGGTTTAGGTGCTGGATCTCTGAAAGGAGGGTTGGAGTGTCATGGGGAAGCCAAGGGTTTCAGGCCACGCACCAGACTGGTGATCTCAAGCCATTGGGGATGAATGGGTCTAACTGCCAAACAATGGAGCAACAGCCACGGGGGCGTCATCTTAGATGTCTTGTCTTGGAGAAAGCAGTCTCAGCGCAAAGGTCAGCTTCACTCCTTGGGCCTGTCACACAGACAGAGCTGAGCACGACAGTGACTGGACCCAGAGTCACATAGGGAGGGTTTGAGAAAAGGCTGCTTCCTCAAATAATGGGGCAAACAAATGGGAAGGTTCTCTCTCAGAAACCAGGCTGGGTCCCAAAACTCCCTGGCTTCCTTTGTGCCAGTTCTATTCCTGTATCTCCAGAGCAAAGCCTGTCTAACTTAGCCTGTAGTGATTGTTCTGATGGTGCTGAACCACTATACAGTATTGCAATGGACAAGTTTGGTGATCCTGAGTGCTAGAGGATTCTGGGAGCAGGGCCTCTTAGAATAGACAGTGGAAAATCACTGAAAAGGCCAAACTCGCACTTGGCACCGACATGAGGTGGGTAATGGTCAATCTGGGACTAAGTGGCCTTGGTCAGCTGACCCTGTGGACATTAGGTGCCCAGGTGAGTAGTTAATGAAAAGGTGAATATCATCCCATCCCTTAGTTCTGTTCCAAATTATGGACTATTTATTATTATGTTAGATAATATGCTAGCAAAGCATATTGTGCACAGCTTGGGGACATGTGACTATTTTGGAGAAAGGGTGTAATATAAGAATATCACATGTCATGTAAGTATACACATGTATATATTCAAAGAGGCTGCTGGACAAAGAGGGACTTTAGGACTAGAGGGCCTCGGGGTAACCAAGACTCCACAACAAGGGACTCAGAAAATAGAGCAAGGACCTGAACGGACAAGGAAAGCAGAAAGAAATAGTCTTCACCTAAATGTTGTAGCTATGCCTGCTTTGTTAGCTAATCAGGATCCTATGTGGGGCCAGCAGAGTTCCTGAGGGTTTATGCTCTGTGAAATTGAGGCATATTAAGGATAGTTTAGTCTGACCCCTCTATATCCAAGGCTTCAGAATTCACCCATTTTTACCTCTATTGGCCTGTTGGCTGCTGTTTGATGAAAGCCTAACTTGTGTTCATCTGTAAAGCATATCTTCCAGGAAGGCATCCAGACCTGATTTGGAGATATCAGGAGAAGTCTCCATTTCCCTTCTGAGTTTGTTCCATTGGTTAATCACCCAAAAATGTGCGACTAATTTCCAAATTAAATTAACCAGTCAATGGTTCTTCTGGTAACTTTACCTGCTAGATTAAAGAGCCCTTTAGGACCCGGTATTTTGTCCCTGTGAAGGTGCTTGAATACTGTAATCAAGTCAGCGCTCAGTCTTTCTTTGGATAAGATATGCATGTTCTGCTCCTGAAGGCTGCCCCAGTTAGGCATTTTCTCCAGCCCCTCAAAAACTTTTGTTGCTCTTTCTGCACCGTCTCCAATCTTTCAAAATCCTTTAAAAAATTGTAGGCACCAGAACTGGATGCAGTATTCCAGCACTGGTTTCACCAACGCCTTCTTCAGAAGTGAAATCACCTTCCTACTTCTACTCACTACACCTCTGTTCATACAGCCCAGGGTAAGTTGGAAAGGACAGAAGAGAAGAGCGAGCTGGGTGTGTTAGTCAGTGCCAGGATGACTGTGAGCCACCAATGTGATGTGGCTGTGAACAAGGCAAACGAGCTCCTAGAATGTATCAGGTCAGACAGGGAAATATTAATATAATTATACAAGGCATGATTGAGCCCTGCTGTGGAAAACTGCGCAAATCTGGTCACTGATATTCAAGAAAGATGAATTCAGACTAGCCCATGTGCAGAGAAGTTTTGGCTGCTTTACCTTAACAAAACGCAGGCTGAGTGGGGGTTGGATTGCTCTGTAAATATCTCGGGGTAAACACCAGGGAGGAAGAAGATCTATTGAAGGAGCAGTGGGGGGCAATAAACCCAACTAGTTTTAAGGTGGGTGTTGGCATGTTTCTGCCCTGGGGGATATGCTGGGGTCACCTGCGATAGCCGGGGACTGGTCTCCCTGACCCAGGAGCTCCCTTCCAGCCCTGTGTTCCTATGGGTCACTTTAGCCCATTCCGTGTCATACTGGAAGCTCATGTTGGGTGGGTTGTCCACTCTGACTTCTGATCTGTGCCCTGGTTGTTGGATGATTTGTCCTGTAACAGACTCAGGAAAAAGCATGACTCGGCATTGTTATCAGGGAAAGAAGTTAGTCGTGGGTTCCTGTTTACTTAGTGATCTTACAGGAGTTTAATTACCTGAGTATTCGGTAATGTAGCATGCTGAGCTGCCAGCTGCACGCACCCCAGCCACTAGCCCCTAGAGATGAAGGATGGGTCAGTGGTTAAAGTGCTCACCTGGGACTCTGAAATGGCTTCCCTTCCATGCTCTTCCATAGCCGTCTTCTGTAACCTTGGGCAACTCACTCCGTCCACCTGTGCCTCCCTAATATGTGTTTCAGTACAACTAAATGCAAAGGTACGCATCAAGGATCAAGGAATACAGGATGGGGGACTCTATCCTGGGAAGCAGTGACTCTGATAAAGATTTGGGGTCGAGCTAAACATGAGCTCCCAGTGCGATGCTGGAGCCAAAAAAGCGAATGTGACGCGGGATGTACAATCAGGGGAGTCTTGGGTTATGAATAGAGAGGTTATTTTACCTCTGTATATGGCACAGGTGAAATCACTGCTTGAATATTGTGTCCATTTCTGGTGTCCACATTTCAAGAAGGATGTTGATACATTGGAGAGGGGTCAGAGAAGAGACACCAGAAGGATGAAAGGATTAGAAAACCTGCCTTAAACTGATAGACGCAAGGTGCTCGATCTATTTAACTGAACAAAGAGAATGTTAAGGGGTGACTTGATCACAGTCTGTAAGTATCTGCACGAGGAACAAATGTTTAACAATGGGCCCTTCAATCTACGAGAGAAAATTATAACACAATCCAAAGGATGGAAGCTGAAGCAGACAAATTCAGACGGGAAATAAAGCATACATTTTGAACAGGGAGAGTAGTGAGAACAATTTACCAAGCTTCATGGTAGATTCTCCATCAGTGACAATTTTTAAATCTAGTCCAAACCCCTTCTCAAAGCAGGACTAACCTCAGTTTAATCATCCCAGCCAGGGCTTTCTCAAGACAGCTTAAAAAACTCTAAAGATGGAGATTCCACCACCTCCCTAGGTAACCCATTCCAGTGCTTCACCACCCTCTTAGGGAAAAGCTGTTTCCTATTATTCAACCTAGACCTTCCCCACTGCAACTTGAGACCACTGTTCCTTTTTCTGTCATCTTCTACCACTGAGAACAGCCTACCTCCATCCTCCCTGGAACCCCCTTTCAGGTAGTTAAAGGCTGCTATCAAATCCCCCATCATTCTTCTCTTCTGCAGACTAAACAAACATAGTTCCCTCAGCCTCTCCTCATAAGTCTTGTGCTCCAGCCCCCTAATCATTTTGTTGCCCTCTGCAGAACTCTCTCCAGTTGGTCCAAATCCTTTTTGTAATGGGGGGCCCAAAACTGGACATAATACTCCAAATGCAGCCACACCAATGCCGAATAAATGGGAATAATCACTTCCCTTGATCTGCTGGGAATGCTCCTATTAATGCAGTCCAAAATGGTCTAATAGAGAGTAACCCCAGCCTCTGTGAAAGTGCTACAATGGGGGTTTGGTGAACTTGCTTTTAAAAGTGAAATGCATGAGTATTCATGGAAACCAAACGGCATTTCACACATGAAAGTCACCTGTTGCTCTCTCTCTGGCTGTATCTGTACTGTATTTATAAAATACATGTCATTCTGGAACAGTATTGTGACAGACAAGGAGCTGAACTGCCATAAGTATGAATGTTGAGGTTAAACCCAATTCTTGGGCTGTTCATTGTCTGCCAGTATTGGGTTAAATATTGAGATATTACCAGAATGGCTAGTCTTAGTTTAATAGCAGGCTGCTGGAAAACAAGAAGGAAGGGAAACAACCCCTGAGCTTCATGCTTTGAAGACCCAATTTCCAGGCTCCAGCCAAGTTACACAGCTTGTTTTGCCAGAGCTGGGAGTCTGTCCAGAGGTGGGGCAGCTGGTGCTGAGAAGCTCTTCAGACTGACAGACACACAGACACCGCTGGGGAAATCAGAAGACACTCAGTCTGCCTTGTCCCATCTGAGTTGAACGGCTTGAGAGACACGTACAGACTTGTTTTCAAACTCTTTTATTCTCTCCTGTGATGCTGTATTCCTACAGTCCAGACTGAACAACACTTTGGTTCAGGAAGGCTGGTCACTCTTGTCACCACAGGTCACAGACTCCCAAAGGGAAGAACCAGAGGGGCAGAACCTGCTGCTGCTGGGCAAACCAATTTGATTCTCAGTGCGTTGTAGCCCAGGGCCCAGTCTGAGAGTGGAAGAATGGGGGGATTTCACCCCAAGAGAGAGAATGGGAGGAGGTTGACATCTGGCATTGGGAGACCAGAGAAGGGGCAGAGATGCAGGATGCCCTGTAACTGTGAGTGGCTGATACAGGGCATAAATGTTGGAGCCCTCACCCAGTCAGGAAACAGAACTGTTCCATGTGCCTTATATGACCTTTTAGCACAAAGCAACACAGCTCTGAATTCCTACATTCACAATTGATCCAGAGAATAAAAGCTTTGAACATGGATTTACTCATTAAAGTTCCAGGAGAAAATAAACGTTAAGGGATTTGGGAGCTACTCACTGATATTTTATGGGCTCTTCTCCATCCCAGAGCACAGTGTACCTCTGCAAATGGGACCTATTGAGAAATCCTGACTCAGAGCTCAGGGTATTGGGGTTTTCACATTCTGAACACTCTTTGTACCTGCACAACTGCTGTAGGACCATCTCCAACTCCCTGGTAGCACAGGTCCATTAGAGATGTGCTACCGGGGCCTGTCACAGTAGCCACAGGCCTCAGGATCTGCTGAAGGGGCCGTTGTAGAGGATGGAGGGGGCTGGAAGGAGATGGGAAAGCTGGTTAGAGTAGCTGGTGAGAGATAAATTGGGTGGGAGTTTTACACTTTCCATACCCAGCGAGCAGCCATAGACTCAGTCAGTGCAAGATTCATTGCTGTTGCGAGAAAGAGGCAGATGATAAGACTCCAAATTCTTCAGGGTATATGGGCATGGCCATGGCAACTGAATTTTCAGTGGAGAATAATCATTTTTCTATGAAAACCCACCCGCAAAAATGGATGAAAAGGAAACATTTCACTGTGGGTCAAAATGTTTCATTGGGGAAATTCCTCTCTTTTCCAGCCCAGCTCTAGTTCAAACCATGAGCTTCTGTCACTCATGTTATCTGACCTACACTTCTGGTCACCCAGAGCAGGGTATTGTAACAATGCAGCCCTTCTCTTCTGGCCTCATGGAGGAGCAGCCAGGAGAAACTACATGCGCCCACTGGCAACCCCACTCTTTCATGGGGTCACAAAACCACCCACTCAAACCTGGCCTGCCGGCTTTCCTCGGCTTTAATGATACGAATAGTACCACAATTCATGAGGACAGAAAACAGGTACAATGAGCTCAGAAGGAATGCCAGCCAGACATGGGCTGATTTGAGACCTGGGACTCCAATCAAGATGAAGGTGGAAGCACTGAAGCTGCTGTTGTTGGAAGCTGACATGTGCGGGGTGTGATCCTATTGTCCAGCTGCCTTTACAGAGTCATGGAATGAAAACTATTCTAGTCATCGGCATCAGATTGAGTTTTATCAGAATCAGTACCTCAGTGTCTCTAGGGGATATATAGTCTGTAAATATTTCCCAGTATTGCATCAGGACTGGCAGCTGTAGGCCCTCATATTGGAACAACAGACAGCCAAATGTCAGAGGTGTTGCTATTTGAATGCCTGACAGAAGTGATCTTAGGGCTCCTCTGGCCTTCTCCTCAGAGTATCTGAGCACTGTGAACATATTCATCCTCCCGCGACCTCTGTGAGGCAGGGCAGGGATATTATCAGCTTGTGCATAAGCTCAGAGACACTCTAGGGCTTCTCCACCATCACACAGGGCAAGGGAATGAACCCAGCTCTCCTGATACACAGAGCAGAGCACAAACCACCGGATCAGCCTCCCAGCTGGACCAGCTGGAGTCTCGCTTCCCTAGAGCTGTTCCACTGCAACTTGAGACCATTGCTCCTAGTTCTGACATCTGCTACCATTGAGAACAGCCTACCTCCATCCTCCCTGGAACCCCCTTTCATGTAGTTAAAGGCTGTTATCGAATCCCCCATCACTCTTCTCTTCTGCAGACTAAACAAGCCAAGTTCCCTCAGCCTTTCCTTGTAGTTCATGTGCTCCAGCCCCCTCATCATTTTTGTTATAGTCTGCTGGACTCTCTCCAATTTGTCCACATCCTTTCTGGTGACTGATTTGGGGATTCTCAAGAGTGGAAGGGATTGTTGGGGCCTGGTGGGTGGCAGACCTTGCGACCTTTTAGTGGCAGAGATGAGCAAAAGAGTGAAAGATGGAGGAGAGTGAGGAATGGTGAGAATCAGCAACCATACTGATGGCAAATAGTTCTGAGTGCATATGAGACGCTACCAGTGCTGGTGGTCGGGGAGTCATGGAAAGACTGAGTGAAAGGGTGTGTAGGGGTGGGAGATGATGGGTGACGACTCTGAAAGGGATCAGATGATGGCTGGAGAGGGCAGTGCTTAATCATGAAGTGAGAAGACATCAGTTGTGAGGAACTTCTGAGACTGTGAATTGCCACCAGGCAAAACTCAGCCAAATTGGGACAAAGCACCCTGGATTAATGAGGACACATCCTTTCCCCCTCTTGTCACACAGGGATAAAATCAATGGCCTCAGCAATCACATTCTGCAGAAGTATTTTCTCACTTTGTCACGAAGCTCTTTGGTTTTGACCCCATAAATGATAGGGTTGACCATGGGGGGCAGAAGGAGATATAGGTTGGCCAAAAGGATGTGAACATGGGCAGCGATGCCCTGACCGAACCTGTGTGTCAGGATAGAAAAGACGTTGGTAGTAGAAGTCATAACCACCACACAGATGTGGGGTATGCAGGTGTTGAAGGCTTTTCGGTTGGCTTTTTTGGAGGAGATCCTGAGGACGGCTCTGATGATCAGCCCGTAGGACAGGCCAATGAGTATCAGGTCTATTCCGATGACCCCTAATGACATCACCAGGCTGTACATCCGGTTGACTGTGGTGTCCCCACATGACATCTTCACCACGGCGATGTGCTCGCAGTATGTGTGGGGGATAACGCGGTTGGTGCAGAATGGCAGTCTCCTCAGTAACAGGGGCTGGGGCAGAACCATGAGAACAGCTCCTATGAAACCCACTAGCCCTAGCTTAGCGATTCGTGCATTGGTAAGGATGGTGGCGTATCTCAGAGGGTGACATATGGCGACATAGCGATCACAGGCCATTATCACGAGGACGGCTGATTGCGTAGCACCAAACACGTAAAGGAAGAACATCTGGGTGATGCAGCCATCCACAGTGATTTCTTTGGAACGAAACCAAAATATGCACAGTGCCTTTGGCACAACGCAGGTCGACTGGCCAATGTCTGTGAGGGCCAGCATGCAGAGCAGCAGGAACATGGGCTTGTGCAGGGTCTGCTCTTTGCCAACAATAAAGAGAACCATGAAATTTACCAACAGGCTGGTGATGTAGAACATAGAGAAAGGGATGGAAATCCAGATGTGGGCAGCTTCCAGCCCCGGGATGCCGATTAAGATGAATGTTGATGGGTCGGAGGGGGTTATGTTCAAAGCCTCCATGAGAGGGTTGTGGCACCGATCAGGCTCAGTAATGCTCAGGGTGCCTGTGAAGGGAGAGAAACACAGCGAGGGGGGTTAGGCCCTTGGTAACAAATACCATAGTAAATATTTTATAGTTACTAAGAATCTAGGAAAGGGGGTGAGCAGTGAGGTGGCAACATTATTCCCCTCTATTCGCACTGGTGGGGACACATTTGGAGTATTGTTTGCAGTTTTGGAGTTTCCATTGGAGAAAGGATGTGTACAAATTGAAGAGAGTCCAGCAGAGGGCAATGAAAATGATTAGGGAGCTTGAGCACATGACTTATGAGGAGAGGCTGAGGGAACTCGGCTTGTTCATTTTACTGAACAGAAGAATGAGGGGGGATTTGATAGCAGCCTTCAACTGTCTGAAAGGGGGGCTCCTGGAAGGATGGAGCTAGGCTGTTCTCAATGGTAGTCAATGACAGAACAAGGAGCAATGGTTTCAAGTTGCAGTGGGGGAGGTCTAGTTTAGATATTTGGAAAAAAAATTTCATTAGGAGGGTGGTGAAGCACTGGAATGGGTTACCTAGGGAGGTGGTGGAATCTCTACCCTTAGAGATTTTTACGGTTCGGATTGACAAAGCCCTGGCAGAGATAATTTAATTGGGGTTGGTCCTGCTTTGAGCAGAGTGTTGGACTAGATACCTCCTGAGGTACATTCCAACCCTAAGAATCAATGATTCTATGATTTGCAGATGGCACCAATTTATTTAGGCCATTGTCCAGTCAAGAGATGTCCTCAGAGAGTGCTAATGAAGCGTAGCGATAAGAGATGTTGTTCAAAGTCTACAGGTGCAACGTGTATGTCCATTGAATGGAAAAACTTTATTCTGCCTTGTTAACTGACAGGGGTAAGCAGAGACACCTGACAGCAACCCAACTCCTTACCCTTCTCATGCTTGAATACTGATAAAGTTTGCAGATCCCACAAGAAGTAAGAGATCGTAAATAACGAAGAGGACGTTTGACTTATTCACAGCGATCTGGACTGGTTGGTAAACTGGGTCGAAGCAAACAATCTGTGTTCTAATATAGCTCTGTAGATGTATGTGTCTATGAACAAAGAAGGAAGACGATATTTACACAAAAGGGGACTCTATCGTGGGAAGCAGTGAGTGTGAACAAGATTTTGGGATCCTGAAGGAATCATTAGCTAAACATGAGGTCCCTGTGTAAGCCTGTGGCCAAAAGAGCTAAAGTGATCCTGGGATGATAAACAGGGGAATCTCACGTTGAGGTAAGGAAGTTGTTTTACCTCTTTTCTTGGCAGTGTGCAACTGCTGCTGGACTAATGTGTCCAGTTCTGGTGTCCACAATTATCGTCGGATGCTGATACACTGAAGAGGATTCAGAGAAAAGCCAGAAGAATCTTTAAAGATTAGATATCCTGCCTTACAATGACAGACTAAATAGATTGAGCTCTTTGAGTCTAAGAGAGATGGTTTAGGGGTGACTTGATCACAGTCTACAAATACCCGCATAGGTAAAAAATATTGAAGAATGAGGTTTTCAGGGTAGCCTAGAAGGGTCTAACATCATCCAATGGCTGGAAGTTGAAGTTAGACAAATGCTGACTATAAATAAGCTGTGCACTTTGTAATCAGACAGAGTCATTAACTATTGAGGCAATTTACCAAGGTCATGGCCTACTTTCTGTCACTGAGAATTTCTAAACCAAGTTTGATGTTTCTCAATAAACTCTGCCTGTCTGTGTACACCCCCTTGCTCACAGCCACAACCCGCAGTCCTGCCACACAGTGATCCCACTAGCCCAGGACCAACAGCAGGTGCCAGACACACCCCACAGTGACAGCTCGTACAAATATCTACACAGCCTGGGTTAAACTCTGCATCTGGCTGCACCAGGGAAAGTGGGGACAGAGGAGGAGCAGCCTTCACAGCCTGTCCCGGGGTGAAGGGAACCCCAGCAGTTGCTCAGTGTGTGCAGGGAAGGAGAGTAGGACAGACCGGAGGGGAGAGGAGAGAGTGTGATGCACCCCCAGGAGCTGTGCAAACAAATCAGATGTAGATTCCTTGTTTTATTGCCTAAGTGAGATAGAGAGACATTTTTCCTTCCCTGTTATGATAATGGGACATTAGTGGAGCATAAGTGGCTCCATCTTGTTAGTTTCTTGAAGTGAACTCTTTCTTGAATCTTTTACTAATGAACCTGAAAATATCTTGATAAATTCTCTTTGTGTGAGTGAGGAATGTACATGCAGGGCATATAAAGACACCGACCTAAGCTGCTCTGACAACAGAAAGGGGAGTAAAGACACGGACTGCCATCCTGCCCCTGAAGACCAAAGAAAACCTATCAACGACCCTAAAGTGCAAATTAACGACCCTAAAGTACAGAAGGATCCACCCTGAGAACAAAGAATGTTCAGAAATAAGAAGCTCATCATGCTTGCAATTAGCTGGTAATTAACAACTATACTGAACCCAGAGGCAGCATGACTCAGCAAGGCCATAGACTGACATGAGAGCCAGCAAGTATCAAAGATGGATAAAAACATGAAAACTTTGGGTCTCGTTCTGCAATTGTCATCTGGAACATCGGATTCGCGACTGACAGAGGCCTGGATCCCTCTTTGTGTTCAGCCTATTTGACCACTAAGCTGGGTCAAGCAACGAATGAAAGGACTGGTCATTATATCACACCAGCTTGCAGAACTTTATGAATGTGTGTGTGAATGTGACTTCTTTTTAATATTCTTACATGTACAATAAATGTGGCATAGTGCCTTGTGCCCCTGAATACGCACCTGCCAGTCTTTTCTTTTACGAGTATAACATTTTGGTGGAGAATTGTGAAAGGGTGTAGCATTGCAGTATCCCACGAATATTGTCAAAACCGGTGTGCACACCGCTGGCATTAGTAAGCTTGGCAGTATAGAGGAACATCTGAAAATTTGTTTGTTCTTGTTTGTTTGTTTTCTCGGTTAACCAGACAGACTCTGAAGGATGCAGGAGTTTAGGTTTGGGTGTTATTGATATGAAAGAAATTCCTCTTCCAGGAGTTTGTATTTGCTCTTCCAGGAGTTGATATTATATATATATACACATATAAGTTTTAGTGTCATTGTTAGTTGTTGTTCGTATTTTATTAGGGAAAACGTTTAAGTAAACACAGCCTAGAAATATCCCTGAGGAAATGCAGGAAGCGTTGCCTTTTGTACAAGAACTTACACCCTTTCAACAGGATTTGCTAAGGTTTGGGCACAGCCCCTCTACACCAGCTGGGATCGGGGCTTGTGTGTAGGTTCAGGTGCTCTGGCCCAGAAAGCCCCACTTGATACTGTCTATATTATTCTTGGCTTAGGCTTTCCTTCTTCCTCTGCTACTGCTTTTCTCTCTCTCCCTCTCTCTCTTCCTTCCTCCCCCCACCTCTGCACTTCTGTTTTTCTGAGATTTTGTTGGAAGGAACTTTGGACACATTTTCAAAGTCCAAAAAAAATGTTGGGTTTTTTTTGGACAAAGCATAGACTAAGGCAGCTGTGTTGCAAAGTTGGTGCCTGGTGGCTCAGGTTTGACAAGAACAATATGCCACCTTAAGAAATGAATAAAATACATTTGAATCAGCTCAGTAAAAACACAGCACTGTGAGTAAGAGAATGGAGAGTTTAAGATTACAAAACCATGTTGCCAGTTCAATATTAAAAGCTATGGCAGCAAAGAATATCATCATAATGCTAAGATACAGTAAATTGAAGGCAAAAGTAAGTGATTGAAAGGAAAAGAGAAGAGTTAATAGAATTGCAGTTGAAAGTTCTGGAAAGTGTTATAGGGAAATAATTTTTGGTTTCTTTGCAGCCATTCAAAAGGAAAAATGGGCCTTTTCCCCCAAAGGAATGGTCTGTGAATCCTGACTGAAATAATTTGAATATGGATGATTTAGGTAAAATCCCTAAAGGAAAAAAAAGGGTTTTTTTTTGGAAGTTTGCCTTCAAATGTATAAAAGGAAAAAAAAAAATTGAGTGCAAATACATTGTGTAAATTTGTAAGGTTTTAAGGACCTAAACTAATATTTCTGGTTTGTAAAACCCTGTTTTGTAAGTTTAAGATGAATTGGTTTTGTTTTGTTTTTTTAAATAACACCACTAAACTCCATTTGAATCTGTTATTCAAAGTTGCCAACCTGACAAACACTTTTTTTCAAGACACAGATAAGTTAGTGCTGTTTGGCTTTGTTATTCAGCATTTAACCCTTGAGAGGTACCTCAATGCTTTATAGGTTTAATATCTCTTTAAATAAGAACCAAAGAATGTGGCCGTGGCTGTGGAGGAGCAGCCAAAAACAGGAGAATGAAAAAAGATTCTGGATTCTTTTTATTTTTGGTTACAAAATAGCAGAACAGAGCTGCAGTAAAATATTAAGAAATTAAAAGGAAAGTGTCTCCTTGGAGTAATCAGACTATCACTTTGGTAAGGGTACATGAAAACTCTAAGCACAAAACAAACACTTACACCTTATGTAAATATCGATATGGCTAATATAACGTCATAGAGATGTTAAACTATGAAAGAAATGTGCATTTTCCCATGACATATGTAGTGTATATTGCACAAGTTATAAAAGAAATCTAAACCAAACTTGCTACTTAATTAAAGTCATACAAGAGCTCATAAAGGAGCCAGGATAGGTTGCGTTTTCTTTTTCAGATCACTGTGTGCTTTAAGAACAGACAAAATAATGACAACCAGTGGTGTCTGTTGATGCAAATTGCATAGCTGATATGCTAGGGAAAGAGGAGAACTGTCCAGAGATGGCAGCAGAAAGGGGCTATATGCAGATAATGGACACAAAAGAAAGGTAAGAAACAAGTCCCTGCTAACAAGAGTCCCTTACAAACTTACCCCACCAGAACTGCAAGGATGTAATTAAATG
Source organism: Emydura macquarii macquarii (assembly GCF_026122565.2). Taxonomy (NCBI): domain Eukaryota; kingdom Metazoa; phylum Chordata; order Testudines; family Chelidae; genus Emydura; species Emydura macquarii. Next base: position 12,056 of record NW_027131233.1, on the reverse strand, counting down.
AAAGCCTATTCAAAGATTCCAAAAGGATAATGAACACCCTGGCCCCAGAGACAAATTGTCTAAATAAAAGGCATGGTATAACAAGATACTTACAAACACCCACTTGTAATACTTGTCAGAAATTTGATGCTAACGTTATTGTTATTATTAAACTCTGAAAGACATTTAATATTAATGAGTAACTCTGTAACAATGTATAATGTGGATATATTTTTGGGGGGGGAAATGGTAATTGAAAACACACCTCATCTTAAAAAGCCTTATGGTAATGATACTTCTCAACTATTATCTGCAGATAATCTGAAAAGTTGGCAGGGCAGAGAAAACATTACAAACCTGGCCTGCTGTATAAAAAAGGGAAACTGAGGCACACCACCTCATGATGTTCATGAATAAAAAAAAAAAGGAAGATTCACCCTAAAACCTTAAAAGGTATAAGCCATTACAAACCTGGCCTGCCTATAGAACAAAAACACAGGAAAATATGAGGGTAAGTCCTCTGTTTTGCCTGCAATCAGAAAGGAGATTTGTAAAAGAAAGGGGTATTTTAAACAATAATCTGCCATCCCCTCAAAAGGGGTAGAAGAATGTTCTTTTTGCCTTTCAGAACTTCAGGGAAAGCTGGCGTCAGCAAAACAGCTAAAGAACAAAACCATGGATCTACTGTTGCAACAAAGATTGTGTTTGATGTTTTATGTGTTGTTTGTCTTTTCTTGTTACTAACATTGTTGTGTATGATATGGTGTTTAAATAAAAAGTGAGGTACTGCATGAAGTAGAAAAAAATCAATGAGCACTGTAACTGTATTTACAAAAACATCCTCTATCAGGTAGGAAAGAGGAAAAATAAAGGGAGAAATAAAGGGGAAATCAAGTTCAATTAATTTGGAAGGAAAAGGGGTCCTGAAAATAGACGTCTTGGCAGAAGTAAAAGTGCCAGTTAAATTTGCTATCAGAGTCCTATGAAAAATGCCTCCTGTGACACCCTAGAAGACTCTGAAAATTTCAATAAGCCTTAAGCTAACCACCAGCCACTGTTTGTGATGAATTTGCTGAGCCCCATATGGGTAGGGTACTCAAAGCACAGTTAAAAGCTCAAGAGTCCTCTCCCAGGGAAAAAGGGAAGGTAAAAGGGACTGAGGCCTGGCTGTCTCTGAGAATAAAAGTTAATTAAATTAGCTGAAATGTTTAGTGATACCTCCCATATACGGAGGGGGAAGGTTGTTCTGCTTTGTGTTTCAGATTAACAACCTCTGAATGCTGGAAGATCTTATAGCAAGGACTCAAAAAAAAAAAAAAAGAAAGGTCATGGGCTTTGTTTTGTGGGTGGTAAGAGATGACCAGGGAAAAAAAAAACCCATAAAATTGAAAGCCTGTTAAAAAAAAGAAAAGTGAAATGTAAATATGAATGCCTTCCAGCCACATGAAACTATGGGTCTCATTCTGCAATTGTCATCTTGGAACATCGGATTCCTGACTGACAGAGGCCTGGCTCCCTCCTCGTGCCCAGCCTAGTCGGCCACTGGGCTGGTTCAAGCAATGCATAAAAGGACTGGTCATTGTATCACAGCAGCTTGCAGAACTTTATGAATGTGTGTGTGAATGTGACGGCTTTTTGATATTCTTACATGCATAATAGACGTGGCATAGTGCCCTGTGCCCTGAATACGCTCCTGCCAGTCTTTTCTTTTACAAGTATAACAAGAGGACAGGGAGACTAAAAAGAGCCAGCGCAAGTAACTCTTCCATAAAACGACACAAAGCTTTAGTATATACCCACCAGTTAGAAACCCAGACACAACTTCCTGCTGTTGCTTTTCCATGTTGGCAATTGCTGAAGTTTGGTCACAGGAGGAGGGATGGGCTGGTTGGAGGAAGGTGTCAGATACAATCTACTACAGTGTGTCCACATTACATTACAGCCTGAGACACACCCTACCTCAGGAGATTGCAGGAGGCCTAGTTACACCTCTTTGGTGTGTGAATTAGGCAGGATGTCCATTCTTTATTTTGCCCTGTTTCAGGACCCTGTCCCACTGTGATCTGGATACTGCACGTCCCACCCCACATGCAGTGTGTCTGCCTGGAACTCCCACAGTGAGATTTCCAACACTGCCTGGTTTCCTCTAAGCCAGAAACATGCTTTTATTTTTACTGCATTGTGGTATTTCTCATCCTCCATGGAACTAGAAACGCAGGGGAACAGACAGAGCAGATCCACCACCCCCAAATTTTTAAACTAATAGTTTTGAACCTCTAAACTCTGAGTTTAAGATTTCAGCTACTCTCCTCTCAGTTCTTCTCAGGTCCAAATGAGCTCACCCATCCTTAGAGGTCGTAGGAGGACTCCAGTAGGCGTCACTGGAGGCTCATGGCAGGTGAAAATCTGGCCATTTACTTAAGTCCCTAAATGTGGTTTTGGGGTGAAATCCTGGCTCTGACGGGAGTTTTGAATTGATGTAAATGGGACCAAGATTTCACCCTAAGTGTGGTACTTTAAGCTCCCTGTTGTAAAAATCATGACTTCAGGTCCTGCAGCAACGAGAGCTATTCTGTTACGGTGCTGAAAGAGCCTGAAGGAAGATCCCCAGTTTATGTGGCACTCTGAGACCGGGCATGCAAGATGGGGATTTCAAAAGACAGTGGGCCTGATTTTTCTCTCAGTGATGCTAGTGTCAATCTGGAGTGAGCCACTGAAGGCAGAATGTGAGAGCAGAATCTGGCCAGTCTGTAAAGGCCTGTGTGACACATTCATGTTGTGAAATCTCAGCTATCACACGTACCCACCGCAGAGTCATTGACTGCATGTATTAACCTGGCAGTGAAGTTGCTGAATTGGAAAACTTGAGAGACCCAGAAAAAAAACCACACAGACCAAAAAAAGAAGATACTAAGTCAGTTAGGAGGAGACTATAAGAGACAAGGAAATGATCTTAAAAGAAATATTTGTCTAAACGACTTACAATAAATCTTTAGCTCCCTATTTAAATCCCATGGAGTTTCTGACAATACTAAACAGTTCCACTCTACATGCTGGAGAATTCCTGCCCAGATTGTTCTTCAGTATGAACTCTTCCTGAGCCCTTAGGACTAAGTACATTGGAAAAACAGGCAACTCACCAAAATCCCTGCAGCAGAGAGGAAATCTCCTTACTGGACCTGAAAATCAGTGTACGAATTTCACGTCTGAAAGTCACAGTGCGGGAGAGCGAACTTTATGAAGACCTTGTGCAGTCCCTGTGGAGTTTCAGGTTGGCCAGGACTACGGAAGGATTACCTGTGCTCCATGAGCAGTGGGAAGAGCCGAAAACAGACCCTGGAGAATTTTAGTGTAAGAGCCTCCCCTGGGAGTGAAGAAATGATGCACTGATAACAGAGGCTCAGATTGTCAGGGAAAACTGAGACTTGCAGACTTGCTAGAGTTGTCCTGCACTGCTAAAACCCCAGAGAGAAAAGAAGAACCACAGTGCCCAAGTATTACAGTTTAATTTGCCAGTCTCTTGATGACAAGTGCTAGATAAGAGCGAGGTTTGATTATTAAGCCCTGGATGAGGGATCCCTGGGTCTGAGTCTCTTGTCATGACTCCAGTGTGTGCATAACATTTATAGAACTATATTTTAGAACACACAAGTAAACCTGTTCTTTCCCCTCGGATCTTCTTTTAGTTATGATTTCTCGGGTTTGAGGGGGATCAAATATGTCATGTCTGGATTTCTGGAGAACTTGAAAAGACTGCAGCCTTTCAGCCCTCATTCAATTGCTTGTCATCAAAGAATAGCCTGGGAAATCCTATGCAACTACTGGCTCCTCTATCCTTGGGTTCATAGCTGACTGATTCCCCGTAAGGTCTGTGTTGTCAATCTGTAGCCTTTATCCCGAGTGGTACAGTGCTTGGAATAAGCATATATGATCATCCTTCCCTGGGCTCTCACGCTCTAGTACACTGGTTTTCAACCTTTTTTCATTTCCAGATGGCTACAAAATTTCAAATGATGGTGTGAATAGTTACGCAAAAAAACTGTGTTAACTACTGTCAACTTCTGTGCTTCTCTTCTGCGTGCCATCTTTACTGCACTGTGCTATGCCACTTGAGAAGATGGTCTTAGTATGACTACTGAATCCAGATAAGTTTATCTGACAGCGGGAACTTTGCAATCGCCAGAGCAGACAAAGCCTCAGCCTGGTTTCCCTGTGTCTCTGAGAGAGCAGCATCCCGTTTGCTTACCCTTTTCTTAAGGAAGCAGCCTTTTTTCAAAGCCTCCCTGTGTGAGCCTCGGCCCAGTCACCATCGTGCTCAGCTCTGTCTGTGTTACTTACCCAAGGGGTGAAGCAGACCTTTGTCCTGAGACTGCTTTCTCACAGACCGGACATCTAAGATGATGCTCCTGTGGCCTTTGCTCCATAGTTTGTCAGTTAGACCCATTCAACCCCAATGGCTTGAGATCACCAGTCTGGTGCGTGGCCTGAAACCCTTAACTTCCACTTGACACTGCAACCCTCCCCTCAGAGATCCAGCACCTAAACCTCACTGTGGGGAGCAGATCAACAGTCACCCCCGAGCACCCCTACATCTGCCCCAGACACAAAGGAGTCGGAGTCACTGAGATTCCCAGAGGCCAGCTGTCACAGGGGGCTATGGAAAGGCTGTGTGACCTCTGAGAGCCATATGTCAGGGGCGTAGATTTTGGATCCCTGGCAGACCTGATCTTAGGGTCTCCCTTGACCCCTCCTCAGAGTATCTGTGCACCTTGAATGTATTTATCCTCCTATCATTTCTGTGAGACTCGGAAGGGCAGGGCAGGGCTATTATCTGCTTGTGCAGAAACTCAGAGAGAGTCAGGGGCTTGTCCACGGTCTCATAGGGCAAGGGAATGAACCCAGAGATCCTGACATGTAGAGCAGATCCCAAACCACAGGATCAGCCTCCAAGTTGGAATGGCTGGAGTCTCGCTGCCCCAGAGCTGCCCCCCTGTGCTGTGGGGAGTAGGGTAGCAAGGAGCCAGTTACAGAGGTTTGATTCTCTGGTCAGTTCCCCACCAGCCTCAGTGGAGTGTAGAACAACCTGGGACCTGAGCTGACACCCACACATTTTAAACAGCTTCACAGAGCACAGCACGTTCTGGTCAAGTCCCTGCGATGGATGCCACCCCAACATGGTCCCTTCTAGCCTGAGGCACCTGAGGTACCCTGCTGGCACCCAGCCCCTCCCTGTAATATCCTTGCAATGACTTACTCTCACCCTGTGTGACTGAAAACAAGATCCCCCTGTGTGGGGTTGTATTTGTTCTCCCAAACACAGGCTCTCTTAGCCTGCGCCCCACCCTGCTCCATTGCCCAGGAGCCCCTCTCCCCCGCCCTCCTTGTGGGGGTCTGCATTGGTTCAGGCTCGCCACAGATTTCCTGGCTCCTCCGCAGCTGGACCCCTCAGTAACTCAGTCCCTTCCCCGCAGGCTGAGCGAGGGCAGCCGTCCTTCCTCTGCTGCTGTCGCCATGTTCTGAGAGAAGAGGCAGCTGACCCTGTCTCCCATAGCTCCTGTGGGTGGCAGGGAGTGAGGGGATCCAGGCCCTGCCCTGCACTACGAGGACCCGGTCTCAGGCCCTTAAGGAATCTGTAGCCTGGGATTTCCGAAAGCATGAACTATTCTCAAGCTGGGACCATCTCCTCCTATCTTAATAGAACCCTCTGCTGGGCCTCAGTGAGCTCAGAAATTCCCAGGATCTTTAAGGGGTTGACTGATCCCACTGGCTTCCATTGCTGATGCTGCTCTCATGGATCACGCAGCAGCCAGAGTGCTCAGGAAGGTCCAGGACTGTGACTGCAAGACAGCTCTACAGCTTTTCTCATGGCCCTGGGGTGTTTAACCAGAGATGGGACAGTGACAGGTTATGGGCAATGGCACAAAACATGCACGTTCCTTCTCTGTACTGACTGTCAGGAAAGTCTCCTCCTGACTTAGACAGCAATTCTGAGGTGTGAGCTGACACCGATACAGCTCTTCATGTGATAACATCCCACCCATCCCCTGGCTCTACACAAACGCGGTCATTTTTTAAATGCTGCTGCCTGCCTCAGTCCCCTTCCCCCAGTGCGCTGTCCTCCTTAGCATTTGGTGAGAGAGATCAGTAGCTCATCTTTTGTGTCACCAGAGATGGAGCTGGATGACAAAAGGACCCTTCACTTTATGAACACCCTCATTATCTTGGCACGAATGTGTTTGGTTTCCATGCTGTACACGACTGGGTTCATCAGCGGTGGGATCAGCATAGAGACGTTGCCCAGGACATTCTGAAGCAAGGGAGAAGAGCTCTTCATCAATCTGTATATCACGGACAAGCCAATCCCTGGCATGTAGGCAAGCAGGATGACACGGATATGGGAGACACAGTTGTTAAGGGAATAACATACATTAAGAAGAATGGGATAGAAATCCAGACATGGATGTTTTCCTGCCCAGGTATTCCGGTGAGAAGGAAGACGGTTGGAATTTGGTGTCATTGACAGCTAACATGATGCACTGGGCAGGGCTGAGGAATTTTGAACTTTACTTCCTAAAAGGAAAAGTAACAGGAGACTAGATGATATTGAACGAGACATCATTCTGCTCTGAATGCAAGTCTAGAGATTTCTAGGATCTCAAAAAACATCAGCAAAAACATAGCCCTTGATTTACAGTTTAGGATTATTTGTTCTATTCATTCCGTTGAATCACCTGCCGTTGGTGAATGTCAGAAGAGTGGATACTGGGCTAGCTGGACCATTGGTCTGACCTAGTATGGAAGATAGGCATTACCAGACTGCATGAGACCTATAGTCCATCTAGCCCAGTATCCAGTGCCCAGAGCCAGATGCTTCAGAGGAAGGTAGAAGAAGCCCTTCCGTAGACAGCTGTGATATAACCTGCTTCCAGGAAAAGTCTCTTCCTGACTTAGACATATTTTATGGTGTAAATCAGGAAACTTAATAGAACTCCAAAACCTTTTTATAAAAAAATCCCCACTACTGTAATTGAATTTTCTGTTTCCCCATATAAACATCCATTCCAGTTTTGGGCCCCCCACTACAAAAAGGATGTGGACAAGTTGGAGAGAGTGCAGTGGAGGGCAACCAAAATGATTAGGGGGCTGGAGCACAGGACTTATGAGGAGAGGCTGAGGGAACTGGGCTTGTTTAGTCTGCAAAAGAGAAGAGTGAGGAGGGATTTGATAGCGGCCTTTAACTACCTGAAAGGGGGTTCCAGGGAGGAGGGGGCTAGGCTGTTCTCAGTGGTGGCAGATGACAGAACAAGGAGCAACGGTCTCAAGTTGCAGGGCGGGAGGTCTAGGTTGGACATTAGGAAAAAGTTTTTTTACTAGGAGGGTGGTGAAGCACTGGAATGGGTTACCTAGGGAGGTGGTGGAATCTCCATTCTTAGAGGTTTTTAAGCTGAGGCTTGACAAAGCCCTGACTGGGATGATATAGGTGAGGTTAGTCCTGCTTTGAGCAGGGGGTTGGACTAGATGACCTCCTGAGGTCCCTTCCAACTCTAATATTCTATGATTCTATGATTCCCTCTTTAAATCCTACTACAGACGTGACCCCATTGTTATCTTGTGGCTATGAGTTCCATAGCCTCCTTCAGCACTGTGTGATTTTGCTATTCTGACCTTCCCTCAGATTCCAACAACTCCGTGGCTGGCTTTCCAAAGACATGCATGGAATGAAAATTTGGTTTGTAATGATTGTATTACAATGAAACGTTTTGGCATAACATTTATACATTGATGCATCTATTCTTTACCAAACATATGTAAACCCATTCTTTTCCCATGGATCTTCTTTCAGTAGTGATTTCTCAGGTGAGAGGGGGACCTAAAATGTAGGGGGGGTCTTCTGGATTCCTTCCAAAACTGAGAAGATTGCAGCCTCTCAGCCCTCATTCATTCTCTTGTCGGCAAACAAAAGACTGGGAAATCCTCTGCAACTAGTAGCTCCTCTATCCTTGTGTCAATAACTGCCTGGTTCCCCTTAGGGTCTGGGATGTCAGTCTGCAGCCTTTATCCAGAATGGGATCGGCAGGTACAATACTCGTTCCCTGGGCTCTCACTCTCTAGTACACTGGTTTTCAACCTTTTTCATGTCCAAACATCTACAACATTTCAGATGAAGTTGTGAATAACTTTGGAAATCTAACAGATCATCTGGAAACCCTCAGGTGTCTGTGGACCACAGCTTGAAAACCACTGGTTTAGTAACCCCAGCACCTGTTATTCAGCTACAAAAGGGGTTTGCGGGAAGTGGGTTTCAAGGTGTAGTGCATGAATATTTATGGACATCAAACTTCATTTCACACGTGAAAGTCATCTATTGCTCACTTTCTGACTGTCTCTGTACTGTATTCATAAAATACACGCCTCCCTGGAACGGTATTGTGACAGACATGGAGCTGAGCTGCCATGATTATGAAAGTGTATGTGAAACCCAATTCTTGGCCTGTTGATTGTATGGCTATACTGGATTAAATAACAGGATATTACCATTATGGCTAGTCTTAGTTGAATAGCAGGCTACCAGAAAACAAGCAGGAAGGGAAACAATAGGTAAAGAAAAGCCATCGCTCACTAAACACTTCAGGGAGGTTGAGAGACAACCCCTGAGTTTCATGCTGTGAAGACCCCATTTCCGGGCTCCAGCCAAGTCACACAGCTTGTTCTGCAAGTGCTGGGAGTCTGTGCAGAGGTGGGGCAGCTGGTGCTGAGAAGCTCATCATACTGACGGACACAGACACCGCTGGGGAAATCAAAAGACACTGAGCCTGCCTGGCTGCCCATCTGAGTTGCACAGCTTGAGAGACACGTACAGACTAGTTTTAAAACTCTTTTATTGTCTCATGTGATGCTTTATTCCTACAGTCCGGAGTGAACAATACTTTGGTTCAGGAAGGCTGGTCCCTCTTGTCACCACAAGTCACAGACTTCTAAAGGGAAGAACCAGAGGGGCAGAACCTGCTGCTGCTGGGCAAACCAATTTGACTCTCTGTGCGTTGTAGCCCAGGGCCCAGTCTGAGAGTGGAAGAATGGGGGGATTTCACCCCAAGAGAGAGAATGGGAGGAGGTTGACATCTGGCATTGGGAGACCAGAGATGGGGCGGAGATACAGGATGCCCTGTAACTGTGAGTGGCTGATACAGGGCAGAAATGTTGGAGCCCTCACCCAGTCAGGAAACAAAACTCTTCCATGAGCCTAATCTGACCTATTACCACAAAGCAACACAGCTCTGAATTCCTACATTCATAATTGATCCAGAGAATAAAAGCTTTGAACATGGATTTGCTCATTAAATTTCAAGGAGAAAATAAACCTTAAGGGATTTAGGAGCTACTCACTGATATTGCATGGGCTCTTCTCCATCCCAGAGCACACTACGCCTCTGGAAATGGGACCTATTGAGAAATCCTGACTCAGGGCTCAGGGTATTGGGGTTTTCACATTCTGAACACTCTTTGTACCTGCAGAACTGCTCTAAGATCATCTCCAGCTACCTGGGAGCACAGGTTCATCGGAGATGTGCTACCGGGGCCTGTCACAGTAGCCACAGGCCTCAGGATCTGCTGAAGGGGCCGTTGTAGAGAATGGAGGGGCTGGAAGGAGATGGGAAGGAGCTGGTTAGAGTAGCTGGTGAGAGATAAATTGGGTGGGAGTATTACACTTTCCATACCCATAGAGCAGCCATAGACTCAGTCAGTGGAAGATTAATTGCTGTTGCGAGAAAGAGGCAGATGTTAAGACTCCAAAATCTTCAGGGGATATGGGCATGGCCATGGCAACTGAATTTTCAATGAAAAATAATCAGTTTTCTATGAAAACCGACCCGCAAAAATGGATGAAAAGGAAACATTTCACTGTGGGACAAAATGTTTCATTGGGGAAATTCCTCCCTTTTCCAGCCCAGCTCTAGTTCAAACCATGAGCTGCTGTCACTCATGTTATCTGACCCATACCTCTGGTCACCCAGAGCAGGGTATTGTACCAATGCAGCCCTTCTCTGCTGGCCTCTTGGAGGAGCAGCCAGGGGAAACTCCATGCGCCCACTGGCAACCCCACTCTTTCATGGGATCGCAAAGCCACCCACTCAAACCTGGCCTGCCAGCTTTGCTAGGCTTTAATGATACGAATAGCGCCGCAATTCGTGAGGACAGAGAACAGGTACAATGAGCACAGAAGGAACGCCAGCCAGACATGGGCTGATTTGAGACCTGGGACTGCAATCAAGATGAAGATGGAAGCACTGAAGCTGCTGTTGTTGGAAGCTGACATGTGCGGAGTGTGATCCTATTGTCCAGCTGACTTTACAGAATCATGGAATGAAAACTATTGTAGTTATCGGCCTCAGACTGAGTGTTATCAAAACCAGTCCATCAGCATCTCTAGGGGATATATAGTCTGCAAATGTTTCCCAGTACATTGCATCAGTACTGGCAGCTGTAGGCCCTCATATTGGAACAACAAACAGACAAATGTCAGGGGTGTTCCTATTTGCATGCCTGACAGACGTGATCTTAGGGTCTCCGCTGGCCTCCTCCTCAGAGTATCTGAGCACCTTGAACATATTCATCCTCCCGCAACCTCTGTGAGGCAGGGCAGGGCTATTATCTGCTTGTTCATAAGCTCAGAGACACTCTGGAGCTTGTCCACAGTCACACAGTGCAAGGGAATGAACCCAGCTCTCCTGACACAGAGAGCAGAGCACAAACCACCGGATCAGCCTCCCAGCTGGACCAGGTGGGTTCTCGCTTCCCTATAGCTGTTCCACTACAACTTGAGACCATTGCTCCTAGCTCTGACATCTGCTACCATTGAGAACAGCCTACCTCCATCCTCCCTGGAACCCCCTTTCATGTAGTTAAAGGCTGTTATCGAATCCCCCTCACTCTTCTCTTCTGCAGACTAAACAAGCCGAGTTCCCTCAGTCTTTCGTTGCAATTCATGTGCTCCAGCCTCTTCATCATTTTAGTTACCGTCCGCTGGAGTCTCTCCAATTTGTCCACATCCTTTCTGGTGACTGATTTGGGGATTCTCAAGAGTGGAAGGGATTGTTGGGGCGTGGTGGGTGGCAGAGCTGGCGAACTTTTAATGGCAGAGAGGAGCAAAAGAGTGAAAGATGGAGGAGAGTGAGGAATGGTGAGAATCAGCAACCATACTGATGGCAAATAGTTCTGAGTGCATATGAGACGTCACCAATGCTGGAGGTCGAGGAGTCATGGAAAGACTGAGTGACAGTGTGTTTGGGGTTGGGGGATGATGGGTGACGACTCTGAAAGAGATCAGATGATGGCTGGAGAGGGCAGTGCTTAGTCATGAAGTGATAAGATGTCAGTTGTGAAGAACTTCTGAGACTGTGAATTGCCACCAGGCAAAGCTCAGCCAAATTGGGACAAAGCACCCTGGATTAATGAGGCCACAACTTTTACCCCTCTTGACACAGGCATAACATCAATGGCCTCATCGATCACATTCTGCAGAAGTATTTTCTCACTTTGTCACGAAGCTCTTTGGTTTTGGCCCCATAAATGATAGGGTTGAACATGGGGGGCACAAGGAGATAGAGGTTGGCCAAAAGGATGTGAACATGGGCAGCGATGCCCTGACCAAACCTGTGTGTCAGGATAGAAAAGACGCTGGTAGTACAACCCATAACCATCACACAGATGTGGGGTGTGCAGGTTTTGAGGGCTTTTCGGTTGGCTTTTTTGGAGGAGATCCTGAGGACGGCCCTGATGATCAGCCCGTAGGACAAGCCAATGAGTGTGAGGTCTAACCCAATGACCCCTAATGATATCACCAGGCTGTACATCCGGTTGACTGTGGTGTCCCCACAGGACATCTTCACCACAGCAATGTGCTCGCAGTATGTGTGGGGGATAACACGGTTGGTGCAGAATGGCAGTCTCCTCAGTAGCAGGGGTTCTGGCAGAACCAAGAGAACAGCTCCTATGAAACCCACTAGCCCTAGCTTAGCGATCCGTGAGTTGGTGAGGATGGTGGCGTATCTCAGAGGGTCACATATGGCGACGTAGCG
>NW_027131232.1:0-2220 GCF_026122565.2 Emydura macquarii macquarii | reverse complement strand
CAGGATATGACCAATCCAGAAGTGGGTCGAATAACCCCTCTACGAATTCGTCTCTGTGCCCTCTCTCCATTGAACACACTTTCACCCCCCACAGAGGCTTCCAGAGTGCCAACTGACACATCATGGGAGTCTATGGGAGTCCTACAGTCAGCACTGAGGGGGGGTTCAGGAAATGACCCATCCAGAAGTGGTTCATGTAACCCCTCTATGAAATCGTCTGTTTGCCCTCTCTCCATTGAAAACACTTTCACCCTCCACAGAAGTTTCCAGATTCCTGACTGACACATAATGGGAGTCTATGGGGGTTCTACAGTGAGCCCTGAAGGGGGGTCAGGAATGACCCATCCAGAAATGGGTCGAGTAACCACTCTATGAACTCGTCTCTGTGCCCTCTCTGCATTGAACACACTTTCACTCTCCACAGAAGCTTCAAGAGTTCCGACAGACACAATATGGGAGTCTAAGGAAGTCCTACCATCAGCCCGGAGGGGGGGTTCAGGAAATGACCCATCCAGAAGTGTGTCATGTAACTCCTCTATGAATTCATCTGTCTCCCCTGTCTCCATTGAACACACTTTCAACCTCCCACCGAAGTTTCCAGATTCCTGACTGACACATAATGGGAGTCTATGGGGGTTCAAAATGTCAGCCCCCTGTGGGGGGTGAGGAAATGACCCATTCAGAGGTGGGTAAAGTAACCGCTCTATGAACTCGTCTCTGTGCCCTCTCTCCATTGAACACACTTTCACTCTCCAGAGAAGCTACAAGAGTTCCGACAGACACATCATGGGAGTCTATGGGAGTCCTACAGTCAGCCCTGAGGGGGGGTTCAGGAAATGACCCATCCAGAATTGGGTCACGTAACCCCTCTATGAACTCGTCTGTGTGCCCTTTCTCCACTGAACACACTTTTAACTTCCACAGAATTTTCCAGAATGCTGACTGACACATCATGGGAGTCTATGGGGGTTATAAGTGTTAGCCCTGAGGGGGGTTCCGGAAATGACTAATCCAGAAGTGGGTCGAGTAACCGCTCTATAAAGTCGTCTCTGCGCCCTCTCTCCATTGAACAAACTTTCAGCCTCCACAGCAGATTCCAGAGGGCCGACTGACACATCATGGGATTCTATGGGGGTTCTAAGTGTCTGCCCTGAGGGGGGTCAGGAAATGACCCATCCAGAAGTGGGTCGAGTAACCTCTCTGCAAACTGCTCTCTGTCCCTCTCTCCATTGAACACACTTTCACCCTCCACAGAAGCTTCCAGAGTGCCGATGATCCATCATGGGAGTCTATGGGGGTTCTAAGTGTCAGTCCTGAGGGGGGATCAGGAAATGACAGATCCAGAAGTGGATCGATTAACCCCTCTACGAACTCGTCTCTGTGCCCTCTCCGCATTGAACACACTTTCACCCTCCACAGAAGCTTCGAGACTGCCGTCTTACTCATCATGAGAGTCTATGGGGGTTCTTCGTGTCAGCCCTGAGCGGGGGGTCAGGAAATGATGAATCCAGAATTGGGTCGAGTAACCACTCTACGAACTCATCTCTGTGTCCTTTCTCCACTGAACACACTTTCACCCTCCACAGAAGCTTCCAGAGTCTATGGGAGTTCTAAGTGTCAGCCCATTGGGGGGTCAGGAAATGACCCATCCAGAAGTGGGTCGAGTAACCCCTCTACGAACTCATCTCTGTGTCCTCTATCCTTTGAAAACACTGCCGATTGACACATCATGGGAGTCTATGGGTGTTCTTAGTGTTAGCCCTGAAGGGGCATCAGGAAATGACCCATCCAGAAGTGGGTCAAGTAACCCCTCTACAAACTCGTCTCTGTGTCCTTTCTCCACTGAACACACTTTCACCCTCCACAGAAGATTCCAGAGTGCCGATTGACACATCAAGGGAGTCTATGGGGGTTCTAAGTGTCAGCCCTGAGGAGGGGGTTAGGAAGTGACCAATCCAGAAGTGGGTCGACTAACCCCTCTACGAACTCGTCTCTGTGCCCTCTCTCCATTGAACACACTTTCACCCTCCACAGAAGCTTCGAGACTGCCGTGTTACACATCATGAGAGTCTATGGGAGTTCTAAGTGTCAGCCCTGAGGGGGGTCAGGAAATGACCTAACCAAAAGTTGGTCGAGTAACCCCTCTACGAAGTCGTCTCTGTGCCCTCTCTCTATTGAACACACTTTCACCCTCCACAGAAGCATCCAGAGTGAGATTGA